>NW_004444007.1:8064543-8106004 GCF_000243295.1 Trichechus manatus latirostris
TCCTTGCCACGCAGCACCACCTGGCCACAAAGGGCTCCCAACTGAAGGAAAGGAAAAGAAAACAAACAAACAATTGAAAACAAACAAATGAACAAAAGCCCCAGGATCCCACCAGGGTGGCAGCCCAGACCAGATAGCAGCTCCACACTCGAACGGAGCTCCAAAGCCCCTCAGGAAGAAGCAAAGATGGCGCATGGAGCCAGGTATTTGAGCAAACGGAGGGGGAGGTGGCAAGAGGTAAGGAAGAAATCAAAAGAAGCAGAAATAAAAGCAACACTAGCAGCCAGCAAATGGCACTCAGAGAGCCAGCCCATTCGGGTATGTGGAATCCAAGCAGCCAGTGTTTCCTGGTCAAGAGATTGTGGCCGCAGGAAGCAGAGGAGGCCGAGTGGGGGTGAAGAAGGGTGCGGGGTGGGAAAGCGTATATTGCAAATTACCAGTTGTTTTGTCTCCCGCAGGACACTCTGTGAGGCTGCTTTCTCGTACCCCTTTTGCTGGTCTCTGATAAGAGTCCAAGATGGCGGATCCGCACTGCGTTAGCTGATAGGGGACCTCTGCATGAATCTCTCCTCGCTCTCCATTCTCTGTCAGTTTTCTCACTGCATTTGGTGCTTGGCTGAGTTCTTTATCTCTTCATTTGATGTTTTAGGATTTCAGGATTTTTGTATTCTCTGTTCGGCTTAGTTTTTCAGATCTCTGCTGTGGAGGGATGGCGTGGTGCTTCTGCCTAGAGTGCCATTTTGCCAGAACTCTAACCAAATTCAATTTTTAAGACTCAATCCCAGTTAGATTTGACCCATCAGCATCATCTAACACATTTGATCATGCCTTTCTCTTTTCAAAACTTTCTTCCATTAGCCTTCAGGACATCAATCTCTCTTGGTTCTCCTCTGCTACAAATTGAATTACGTCCCCCAAAAATATATGTTTTGGTACCTGTGAATGTGATCTTATTTTGAAATAGTATCTTTGCAGATTAGCTAAGTTAATATAAGGTTATACTGGAGTAAGATGGACCCCAATCCAGTATGACTGGTGTCCTCATAAAAGGAGGAGAAAATACACAGAGAAACACAAAAGAACACCATGTGACAATGGAGGCAGAGATTGGAGTAGAATTTATGCTGCCACAAGCCAAGGAATTTCTGGGCCTACCAGAAGCTAAAAGAGATAAGGGAGGATCTTCCCCTAGAGCCTCTGGAGAGAGCATGGCCCTGCTGACATCCTGAATTTGACTTTTGCTTCCAGAAATGTGAGAGAATAAATTTGTTGTTTTAAGCCACCCAGTCTGTGGTACTTTGTTGTGGCAGCCCTAGGTAACAAATACACCAATCGCTCTTGTTTCTCCTCCTAGCTCACTAGCTGTTCCTTCCAGTCTCGTCTGGTGGATCGTTCTTATCTTCCTGACTGCTGCCCCATGGCTCAGTCTACTGACCTCTCCTCTATCTATATTCATCCCCCATCTGACTTTATTTAGTCCCATGGATTTAAGTCCCATCTATATACTGAGGACTCTAAATTTATATCTTCAGCCTCTTTCCTGAACTCTAAACTGATATATCTATCTGTTTTCTCAACATCTCTACTTAGATGTCTAATAGCCTTCTCAAACTTAACATTTTCAAAGGAGAACACTTGATTCCTACTGTATCTCTATCCCTAACCCCCCTCCTGAAGTCTTCTCCATCTCAGGAAATGGCAACTCCACTCTTCCATTTGTTTAGTCAATAAACCTGGAAATATATTTGGTTTCCTTTTTTTCCTCTATCAATGGATCATATAGTCTCTAACTTTCAAAACATATTCAGAATCGGGTAACTTCTTACCACTTCCACCACTACCATTCTAGAGCAAGACACCGTGATTTCTTACCTAAATCACTGCAGCAATCTCCTAACTAATCTTCCCTGCTTCCATCCTTGCCCCTATGGTTTATTCGTCACAAAACAGTGAGAGTGAACCTATCAGAATATAACTTCTCTTTTCAAATATAACCTCAACTTCTCTTCTCAAATATAACCTATTAAAATATAACTTCTCTTCTCAAAGCAATTTAATGGCCTCTCATTTTATTCAGAATAAAATCTAAAGCCTTTACTACTGTCTACAAGGTCCTGCATGATCTCCACTTCCCAGCACGGCCATGGCTATGCCACCCCCACAGACAGTTGCAGCCTGTGGCATTAACCATTTGCACCACCTCACCAACAACCTCTCTAATCTTATCTCCTCGTCCAAGCCACCCTCACCTCTTAGATTACTGCAACAACTTCTTAAATGATCTGCTTCTATCCTTGCCCCCTATAGTCTTTCTCTAAGTGGCAACCTGAATGACCCTTTTAAAATACGTCAGCTTATAGAAAAACCTTTGTTCTACACTTTCTAGCGGTTTTCCATTTCACTCAGAATAAGGGCTTCCCCCACTACGCCATTAAAAGAATAAATACCAGCACTCTTTTCTCTCACCCTACTTTATTTTTCTTTTTAGCACTTATCACTTGATTTTTAGGTATTTGTTTATTGTCTATCTATCCTAAGACATATTGTCATGAGTCTGAGCTGACTTTAGGCAACTAACAACTCCCAATATATTGTAAACTCCATGTAAATAGGGACTTTGCTTTACTTACTAATGCTTCTCCAGTGCCCAGAACAGTGCCTAGTACATAGCATTTGCCCCAGTATCTGTTGAGTAACTGATTCATTTATTCAGCAAATACTTTTTGAGCATCTACTGTGTGTAAGACACTATGCTATGCCCTGGTTAAGCTGTCTTACCTCCATTGGAAGAAGCAGAAATAATTTTAGGGCAATAGTAAGTAAACTGTCTAATTGGCTCTGGTAGGAGTCACGTGCTGTTTTCTTTTACCCTTTACTAATAGGGTCTTCACTCAACTATTGTATGAACTGAAAGAGGTAATGTGTTTTAATAAAAGGATGTCTTTTAAAGTATAGATGATGATGTTTATAAAGATAGAAATAATAAACCCTTGTGATAATTCTAAAGTAGAAGTCTACAAAGTAGTCAGATGAGTGAGTTCATTTTCATAGTTCAGGAACTGAAGTAGATACAAACATTTGAACAGGATGCTTAGTTTCAGTAGTTTCTACTCTTAGGCTCCATGCTTATTTCTAAGCTCTCTTCTTTCAGTGAGTGTTTTTTTTTAATTTGACAATTTTCAGTGGTAATGTGGGCCATTTAAGAGGTATGTGAAAAAAAGGTAAATTAATACATTCATAAGCAATTATAAAATTCTCTTCCTTTGCCTCTTTATTTTATTCTCTTATATGTAATTGTAACAAAATCTTATATGGAGCAAAGGAAAGGAAGATTTTTTTTTCTCTCATATTTCAAAACGGTTTTTCCTTTCTCTTCGCTTCCATTTTCCTTTGATCTTGTTTCTTTTGTTAATCTCCTCTACCAATGACTTGTACTAAAGAAAAATCTTCTCATTTATAAGATAGTTTATAATGAAAACAATGGATTTTTCCACAGTTTCTTGGAATAAATATATGTTACATTTTTTAACTCTTTTTTTTTTTTTTGGACAATCTATTGTTGAGGAAATCACCTGTAATTTGTCTTCCGTTCTGGAATAATGCATTTATAAGGTTTTAAATTTAATAATAGGAAAGAAGCAACCTACATCTTTTTTCTCTGCTGTTAAATACTAAGTATTTATTTCATAAATGGAAGGATACCATGGCTATGTATCTAGCTTTAACTCTACCTTGAATTCTAGACTGCAACCTCTAAATTCTCAACTGACATTTTTACATGGAGACCACATTAGCACTTCAAACTCAAGATGTCCATCATTCATCACATTCCCTCTAAACCCTCTTTCTTTTTCTCTTCCCTATCTCTATTAATGGCATCCGTGATTTCCCAAAAACCAGACCTGGAAACTATGATCACATTTGACTTTTTTTTTTTTTTAAACCTCCTTTGGCTCCACACTCAATTAGGCACAAAGCTGTTTCAGTTCTGTCTGTGATTTGACTTAGATTCATTCTTTCTTTTCAATTCCACTGATTCTACTCCATTTTAGACCTCAGTTACTCTTGGATTAGCTCCTAAATTGTCTCTATGCTTCTAGTTTCCCTCCTGCCATTTTACCCAGCCATCTGCTGTCTAAAATGGTAGTGTTATGGAAGATCCTCAGGGACTCCTCCACTGTTGTGTGGAGACTTCTCCTTCCTATGGCTATTGTTCTATGGCAAAGTAAGTCAAGATCTGTGTATCCCTTCCAAGAAATAGCTTCCTTACCTATAGTCAGTAAGGACAATACGTAGTATCTAAAAGCCCTATTGAAAGTTTCTTTTTGACCAAAAAAGTGAAAAGACAAACTACCAACTAAGAGACTATCTCTGGAAACCATATATCCAATAAGAATGTAATAACCAAAATACATATAAAACATTAACAACTTAACAACAAAAAGACAATTAACCCAATCACAGAATGGGCAAAGAACTTGAATAGACATTTCATGAAAGAGGACATTCAAATGACCACCAAACACATGAAAAGATGCTCAACATCGTTAGCCATCAAAACCCAAAACCCACTGCTGTCAAGTAGATTTCAACTCATAGCAACTGTATAGGATACAGTAGAACTGTCCAATAGGGTTTCCAAGGCTGTAAATCTTTATGGAAGCAGACTGCCACATCTTTCTCCAGTGGAGCGGCTGGTGGGTTAGAACTGCCAACCTTTCAGTTAGCAGCTGAGCATTTAAACAACTAAACCACCAGAGCTCCCATAAGCCATCAAAACCCATTGTCATCGAGTTGATTCTGACTCAGAGCGACCCTACAGGACACAGTAGAACTGCCCCATAGGTTTTCCAAGGACTGGCTGGTGGATTCAAACTGCTGACCTATTGGTTAGCAGCCAAGTTCTTAACCACTGCGCCACCAGAACTCCATCAGAGAGATACAAATCAAAACCATAATGAGATACCATTTCACTGTACTAGGATGGCTAAGATGAAAAAAACAAAAACAAAAACAAAAAACCAGAAAATAACAGATGTTGGAGAGGATATGAGAAAACTGGAACACTTATCCACTGCTGGTGGGAATGCAAAATGTTACAGCATTGTGGAAAACACTGTGGTTGTTCCTCAAAAGACTAAAAATAGAACTACCATATGACTCAGAAATTCCACTCCTAGGTATGTATCCCCAAAATTTGAAAGCAGAGACTCAAACGGAGACTTGTACACAAATGTTCACCGCAGCACTATTCACAAGAGCTAAAAGGTGGAAATAATCTAAATGTCCATCAACAGATGAACTGGTAAACAAAATGTGACACACACATATATACAATGGAATACTACTTGCCATAGAAACCACAGAAAGAAATGAAATCTGGTACATACCACCACACACGAGTGAAATGAGTCAATCACAAAAGGACAAATATTGTATGACCTCACTTACATAAAAAGACAAGAAACGGCAAATGTGTAAGACCAAAGTTTATTCGTGGTTACCAGGGGCAGGAGGGAGGGGGAAAAGGAGGGTTAATGGTGATGGAAAAATCACGTTGATTAATGGTAGGGTTGTACAGTCAACTATTGCAATTGCTGTCAGTAAGTTATACACCTATAAAAAGCTGAATTGGCAAAGTTGTGTGATAGATACATTTACAACAAGAGTAGCTGTTGAAGCTGCTTATGTACAGCTAAAAACATCATGGGATTTGGTTCCTTGGTTTGGAGATTAGGGTCATGGCTTCATGGGATATCTGAGTTAATTGGCCTAATAACGTGTTAAGTGCTTGTGTTCTACCTCCTTGTTCACTGTGTAGGGCCTGGGGTCTTAAAAGCTTGCAAGCAACCACCCTAGACATGACAATTGGTCTATATTCACCGGGAGCAACAAAGGAAGAAGAAGAGTCAGGATTATGAGGAGGATATGGAATGTGTGGCTAATTGCCTCCATGAACAACTGCCTCATTGGCCAAGAGACAAGAAGAACTGGATGTTGCCTGGTTACTAATGCTGAACATTTTTATGAAAGATTCTATAGAAGAATCCTGATAAAAAGGGGGAAAATGCAGAACAGAATATTGAATAATCATGGACTCCAGACTTTCTGGAGCCATGGAGGCTGGATGAACCCTGAAACTACTTCCCTGAGATAACCTTTAAAGCTTAAACCAAAAATATCCCCTGAAATCTTTAAAACAAACAATAGTTTAGCTTAACTAGTAAAAAATGTCTGCCTTAAGCATTAAGTTTATTTATTTATTTATTTTAAGAGCCATCTATATGGGATCAAAGTGAAAACAGCCACTCAAAAGATTAGATAGGAACCTTAGGGGGCAGTGAGTTTATATTAACAGAGGAAGAACAACTCAGAAAATGAGGGTGAGAATGGTTGCAGAACCTGAAGAATGTAATCAATGTCACTGAACTGTACATGCAGAAACAGTTGAGCTGGTGTATGTTTTGCTGTGTATATTCTCAACAGCAACACAAACAAAATAAATTTAAAAAAAAAGAAAATTTCTTTCGGTAATAGTAGTAAGTCTAAAGTCTTTGCAATTTGAGAAAGACAAAAGAAATTCTTTATAGACTTATGATTGATAGCCCTTTATATAAATAAATATATTATTTATATTTAAATTAAAGATTGATGAGAAGGTCATCCCTTAACATCCCAAATAAGGTAAGAAAAGATTGTGACTGGATGTTACCAGGTGCCTTGAATCACACAATAAAAAGAGTGGGGCCATTTTTCCATTCTCCTTTTGAACAATTGCAGAGCTTCTGCTATAAGTCTCAGGCAAATCCCTCTGTTGTCTATTCCCCACAGGCAAGCGAACTCTGGGATCTAACAACTATTTAGATAGTAGAAGATTCCAAGCTTGAGACAGAGGGTCAACAGGGAAGAATCTGGCATTGAGACAGATTGGGAATATAGGGAGAGGGACACTCTAACTGGTCTGTTTCTTGATGTTTTCAAATTTCTATTTCATTGGAATCAAGGGCAAAAGAGAGAGAAGGCAGCTTTGGTAAAGCTTAACACAAATAAAAAAGTCATTTTCTAAATTACTTTTCTTAAATTCAGCTAATGGTGTCACTTTTCTTCTCAGAAACCCCTGCTCCAACATAAACTCCTTAGCGTAGCATTCAAGGCACTGACACTTCTGATACCTTTCCAGCCTTATCTTCAGTGAAAATGCTCTTCAAAGAAGCCCTGTGCCTTCCAGTCAGCCTTTGCTGTTTCCTTTACCTAGAATGCCCCTCCTGACTTTTGTCCTTCCCCCCTATACTTTGCATTACTGAAATCCTGCCAATAATTTAAGGTCTATGTCTATTATCACCATCACCATGAAGCTTTCAGAATCCCTCACTTAACTGAAAAGAAATTTCTTCCTTCTCAGTGATTTCCTAGAACTCTAACTATAAATCTCATAGAGTACATGCCACATTCTACTCTAAATTTTAATCAGTTGTATACACGTGTTATCTTCCCAATAAGACTGAAAGTACGTTCTTTGAGGGCAGGGATGGTCTTTCTCATCTCTGTTTCCTCATGACAGATTCCATCATGTAGGCGCTCACTGTTTATTGTCTTGAATTAAACTAGCACTTGATAATAGTATTTTTTTTCTTTCCTTCCTCTTTATATCAATTTGCGCGAGTGTATGATCTGCTGCAAATCATTTTTCATGTGATCATTCATTAATTTAGTGATTATTAATTTAACCATCAAATATTTATTGAGCGCTTTCTATTAGAGCCCTGGTGGCGCAGTCGTTAAGCACTTGGCTGCTAGCCAAAAGGTCAGCAGTTCGAATTCACCAGCCGCTCCTTGGAAACCCTATGGGACAATTCTACTGTGTCCTATAGGGTCACTATGAGTTGGAATCGACTTGATAGCAAGGGGTTTGATTTTTTTGGTTTTGGTGCTCAGAGCTGTGATACAACAATGAACACAACATATCCCTGTCTTCAATGAGCATGGAGTTTGGTTGGGGGTACAGATAAGTGAAGAGGTGGTTACAATGCCAGAGTCACCATTAATGGTTGTATAAGTTGTGCCTTGCATGGGGGAACCCGGAAAAGGATGGACTTAATCTATTTCATATAGAAACTCTATATATATGACAGTAGTCTCAATGCCACTGTAAGAGTAAGCACAAGGTTTTCTATAAGCAGTTGGGAGGGGTACTTAGATCCAAACTTAAAGGGTTAAGGAAAAATTCTATGAAAAAATGCTATATAAACTTAGCCTTTCAGAACAAATGTGAGTGACCCAGGTGGAGAGAAGTTGAAAGAATGCTCCAAACAGAAGAACAAAAAGACAGTTAAATAAGGAACTTGTTACTATTAGCTGGTGTCAAGTCATCCCCCGACTTATGGAAATCCATGCATAACAGAACCTGTCCAGTGCTATCTGCATGATAGGTTGCAAATCGTATCATTGTGATCCATAGGATTTTCATTGGCTGATTTTTCATAAGCAGATTGCTAGGCTTTTCTTCCTAGTCCATCTTAGTCTGTAAGCACCGCTGAAACCTGTTCAGCATCATAGCAAAACGCAGGCCTCGACTAACAGGTGGGTGGTGGCTACACATGAGGTGCATTTGCTGGGAATTGAACCCGGGTGTCCTGCATGGAAGGTGAGAATTCTACAACTGAACCACCAAACAAAAACCAAACCAAACCCGTCACTATTGAGTCAATTCCGACTCATAGTGACCCTACACCACCAACGTCCCCATAAAAGGAACTACAAGTAGTTAATTATGGCTGGAATCTAAGAGGGTGAGAGAACAGTGGTGAGAGATGAGCTTGGAAAGCTAAGCAGAGTTCGGATCACAAAGGGCCTTTAAACCATTATTAAGAGTTTGAATCTCATCTTGAAGGCAATGGGAAGACATAGAGGCATTTTGGCAATGATCAGATTTACATTTCCAAAAGCTCTCTTTAGTTGTAGAGTAGAAGTGGAGGAAGGGGGATTGCAGGCAGGGATAGTGGGGAGGCTCTTGTAGTAAGCCAGGCATGAGATATTAGTGACTTGAGTGAAGTCCGTTGGGTAGTGGGGATAAAGAGAATTTTAGACCGAGTTAACAGGATGATAAGCCAAAAGATAATTTTTCATATATTTGTTGTCACTAGTGAAGAAGGTGAGCGAATTCACTATTTCAGTCAAATAGGCTGGGTGGTATGAATACAAGTGTAGGAACTCTGTAGTTAGTTGTCGTGAATTCGAATGAGGGCTTGGTGACTTGTTAGCTGTGGGACCTTGGCAAGTCACTTAACTTTTTTGGCTCTCGTTTCTTCACCTGTTAAATGTGTAATAATAACACACATAAAGGGCTTTTGAGAGGATTAGATATTAGATGTACAAGTGCTTGATTCATCGTGGATACTTAGTACAAGTTAGTTTCCTTTTCTTCCCCTTTCCTTTTCAAGACTTGCAGTTATATAGATGCGAATTTCAAACAGACTTGGCCCCATATGGGATGTAAGGTGGGCCTGTTCATGATGTAGCAGTGGTTTATACCAGTTACTCTCAATGTTTACTGGGCCACATACCCGTTTGGCAATCAGATAAAAGTTATGGATCTTTTCTCTCAAAAAATGGCATGTATGTATATAACACTTTACATGTCATTTCAATTCCTAAATTGAAGGAATTGAATATACAAATTCAATTCCTAAACCTCATGCTTTCATACTAACTGATTTAATTTTTAAATTTATGGTAGTGGCTTTGTGTTTGTGAATATGGCAACTGGGATCTTCCAATAGTTACAGATTAGTATTTAACAATAGCTTGTACTTTCAAACAAGTCCTCCCAGGAATGGCTATGTGGAAATTTTCTGAAAAGCTAACATTAAAAATAATAGGAAGAAACACTTTCAAATGTGACAGAAAAGTTTGCTTCAAAACAGTTCTTATTCTAATAAAACACGTGTACTGTCATATTAGAAGATAAGCTTCTTTAGATAAAACTCCATCATCTAATACCATCATGTATCAGGAACTATAATGAGCCTTGTGATACATTTTCTTTTGGTCTGTGATATTTGGGACCTAAATTCCAGGAACAATCATTTATCAACCTCTGTTTACACTAGACAACTGAGAACAGTAAACCAACACACTGTCTAAGCCACTGGTCATATTACACAAAGTATACTATGCACTGAACAGAATGTATATAATAAAAACTCAGTATCAAAATAGAGGGCTGTAATGGATCACAGCCAAGTTCCAACCTTTGTAGGTCAAGCAGGAAGGCAACTACGGTTAGTTTCTGATTCAGCCACACACATTCCTGTGGTAAGAAGTAATTAAACGGTGGGCTGTGGAGGCCAAGGTGGGTGTGTAGAATAACACATATTGAGACAAGATAACTTTCATCCTTTTTGAGTTCATGAATATAGATGCCAGAGATCATAAGATTCAGATGCTGACTTGGTAGTTTTTCCTGGAAATGGGAAATGAGCTCCCTCCCTCTCTTTTTAAAAAATGGTTGTATCTTACTACATAATACTTCTAGTACAAATGTTGAAAAAGACAACCAAAGTCTGGCTTAGGCATTTTAAGGTCTCCTTTACTAGACTCAACAACTACATTGCTTTTCTTTTTTATTCTCATGGTGTATTTAATTTTCTTTCATTTCTTGTTTACTTTTGTTAACAGCAATTAAAAGAGAGAAGTAAAGTGGGCTCATTCACACAGTGTGCACATCAGATCCTATTGTTGTTTGTGGTACCCCCCCCATGTTAATTCCATTTACTTCTGTTTGTGGTAATTTGTCCCCTGCCTACCCCTTTGAAATAAGAAGGACATTCAAAGAAAATACTAAAGCCAAAAATCCCCGTCAGCATGGCCTAAACTCTGCAGCTTCTTTTGCCTGGAAGTGTAACTCAGTATGCTGTGGCAGTGACTCTCAGTTACCTGAGAACTACCAACAGAGGGCAGGTGGTCCACCACAAGTGAACCGCCAAGGGAGAATGTTACCCATTAAAGCAAGACTGTGCTTAGTACTATATTCATTACCAAAAGAAGACTGCTGTGATTTTCCATGACACCAATCATTCCATGAAACTCCTTCACCCTCTCCTATTCCTGTGCTTCCCAGAAGGTTATTCCATGGTCCCCCACCTTCTGCTGCGGTTCTCAGAAATTTTTATCCAGAACCAGCTGTGTTCTTTGGCTAGAGGTGGTACATTCCTTTTTATTACTGCTGAACTGTTCATTATTATTTACTCCAAACTGACCACAACACACAGAGTCAGGAGTGCTTGACCTGAGTGTGCTTATGGGACCCAGATTCAGACCCTCAGAAATGCTGCCCAGCCTGTGGTTCCTGGGGGCACAACAGGTGACCTTATACTCAGGAGATGCCCCACCTACTGTGGCTAAGACTCTAGATCGGGGTCGGCAAATCATGGCTCATGGGCCAAATCCAGGACACTGCGTGTTTATGCACAGCCCATGAGCTAAGAATACTTTTAAACGGTTAAAACACACACACACATTAAAATAATATTTCCTGACATGTAGAAATTATGTGTAGTTTAAATTTCAGTGCTCAAAAATAAAATTTCAGTGTTCAGTGCCATTGGAACACATCCCCACTCATTTATGTATTGCCTATAATTTCTGTGAGGGAATGCTGAGGAAGACACAGAGGTGACAATGGGAATCTTTAAAATAATAATAAAGTAGCCAATGCAAAATAAGCAGTTATAAGAAGGTCTTGGAGCCCTGGTGGCGCAGTGGTTAAGAGCTATGGCTGCTAACCAAAAAGTCGGCAGTTCAAACTCACCAGCCGTTCCTTGGAAACCCTATGGGGCAGTTCTACTCTGTTGTATAGGGTCCCTATAAGTTGGAATCAACTCGTCGGCAATGGGTTTAACAGGTAAGAAGGTCCTAATTCCAACACCCACAATGGCACTGAAATTTGAATGTATGAAGTGGAGGAAAGTCCATTTCTTTGCTTAAAAAAAGAAATGCTTTATACAACAATTGACAGGAATCATCAGCGTTAAGCACACAGTGGACAAAAAGTTCCTTTGAAAAAGTTGTCAAGCTTGGCATCAGAAGAATTCATAGGCAGGGATACTCTTCAGGACAGTGTTTCAAGGGTGGAGAGATAAGGGGTTACCATTGTGGCTGTTATTACTATGACGCAGTTTAGCACCTCATTGAGAAAGAGAAAACAGCCTGGGTGTGGAGACCTCAGTGTGGGGGTGGGAAGGAGACACAAATTGCAGCAGTAATGCTGAACGAGGGTCAAAACTCTATTCACTGGAAATAGCCTGGTCCCAGGCACACAACACTGCCCATGAGAATGGGCAATGAACCAATCCATGCTTCCCGAGCCCCTTTTCTGCTGTCACCACTCTGGAGTCTTCTCTGGAAAAGGCACTTTGTTCTGCTTTCAGTTTGTCTTGCCCCAATCAGCATGTGTTCATCTGCCCCTCCAAATTCTGTTTTACTAAGATTTCCTTGTTAAAAAACATTTTAAGAGAAACTTAAAGAAAAACACATTTCATCTAATAAGGACACTCATTTAGGTAGCAAGTGTTAACAAGAGAAAAGCTGTAACGTTTATGCTGGCCCCTGAACTAAGCATCCGGTCCACATGCTCCTTGCTCCTGTCATTGATAAAGCAGAACCCAGCATCAGACAGTTAGAAATCATATGTGTTTGTGTAGTGTTTATGAAAGCAACAGAGAATGGACCCCACGTAAGAAGAATATGAGAAATCGGAATTCTGCTGCTGCCCCAACAGCCCTGGATTCTAAGGCATTTCCTGAGTTTAGTTTGTTTTCTGGTCCTGCTTCCAAGCAACCACAAAGTTCAGCAAGCTAATGGTGGTGATGACACCAAACACCATCTGCCTTTTACTGGACTTCGTTGCTATGGTACTGGATCTGCTTGTGGATCACCAGACCAAAGTGGTCCACCTCCAGGATGTGTGAGAGCTTGTTCAATGGGTCTGTTGGTAGGATCCGTGTGAACTGCTTGTAAAACTTTGTGGACTTGATTCTTAAGGCTGAACCTTTTCGTGGGCAGGGATGGCAGCATGCTCTTGGGACTGATCCCCAGGATCATCCCAACTCACTGACTACAGATGCCTGGTCAGAGCCCTTCTCTCAAGGGACCTCAGTAGCGTGTTCACAGGTGACCTTTGGTGGCACTGTCAGCAAGGCCAGCAGACTCAGTTCCTGAACTCTGAGGTGCCACTATGGCTTCTTCACCACAATGTTCCTCTTCTATGAAACCCTTTGATAGCATCCACCTGGTGCTTAGGAACTTGGGCATGTAGTTCCTCACAGAGCTGAACAAAATGACAGGCCCTCCTGCAGCTCCTGGTGGCTGTCATGGTGATGGACATGGTGATGCCCACAATACCACCACACAGTAGCCCTCCTGGGCAATCAGCATGGGGGAAAGGGCAAGGACTCCTTGTCGTTGCTTCTGAACTACTTGCCCATCACCATCCTGTCCAGCACCATGAGGATGAAGTCATAGTCAATCCCTCTACTTCACAGGCCATCTGCTCTGTCTGATTGAGCTTCCTGGTTCTGCAACGATGGGCCCCTTGAGATCCATCTCAATGGTTCTGCAGCCAGTACACTTCTCCTTGAGCTTTCTGGCAGTGCCCATGATGGTGCCGCCCATGTCCACTGAAGCCACCAGCATGTCCAATTTCCCATCATACTGCTGTAGTATCTCCTTAGTAGTGTTGTCTAGTGAGCTGCAGGTTGCTGGCGTTGCAGTACTGGTCTAATATGTGAGGATTAGGGATTTTATCCTTCAGTTACCACACCACCCCTACATGTGACTTGGGGGAGTAGTGTTGTCTAGTGAGCTGCAGGTTGCTGGCGTTGCAGTACTGGTCTAATATGTGAGGATTAGGGATTTTATCCTTCAGTTACCACACCACCCCTACATGTGACTTGGGGGAGTTAAACCTGGCATTGGTGGGCATCCTCACAATTCCTACCTCAGGACATACACCTCCATGCTCATCTTATCCAGCATCATGATGATGCAGCAATAGCCCCTTATGATGGCAGCCAGGGTCAGTCTGATCCCTGTGTTCCCAGACATTGGATCGACGATGGTATCCTTGGGTTTCAGATGGTATCCCCAGTATCCTGGCTCACTTAGCATCCTCGATCATCTCCATGCTCATCTGGTCCTTCACACTTCCACCCACATTGAAGAGCTCATACTTGGCCAAAAGGGTACTTCGAGCCAAAGTTCTTTCCAATCTTGTTGATTTTGATCATGAGGGTATCTCCAAGTTTCTTCAGGATATCTGGCAAAATTTTGGGAGATACTGACAAGGCTGCATGGTGATGCAGGGACTTGGTGACAGGACTGCACAGCTGTCAGGCCCATCTGGGGCACTGAGTCCTTTCATTTTTTAACTGAAAGGTTGGCAGTTTGAGGCCACCCAGAGGCATCTCAGAAGAAAGGCCTGGTGGTCTAATTCTGAAAAATCAGCCATTAAAAATCCTATGGAGCACAGCTCCACTGTGACACACATGGGGTCACCAGGAGTTGGAATCAACTCAATGGAAACTTTTTTTTTTTTTTAATGAATGGTAGATTAGCTCTGTGGGGCATTGGTAGTTCAGTGACAGAATTCTCACCTTCCATGTGGGAGACTCAGGTTCAAGTCCCAGCCAATGCACCTCATGTGTAGCCACCACTGATCTGTCAGTAGAGGTTTGCGTGTTGTTATGATGGCGAACAAGTTTCAGTGGAACTTTTAGACTAAGACTGACTCGGAAGAAAGGCCTGGTGATCTACTTCTGAAAATCAGCCTATGAGAACCCTATGGATCATAATGGTCTAATCTGCAACCCATTACGTGGATGGCTCAGGACACGGCAACATTTCATTTTGCTGTGCATGGGGTCGTCATGAGTCAGGGCAACAACAACAGCTAATAACAACAACAGACTCCCTCTACCTCCCCCTGTTGATCCAAATAGTTATTGCCTTAATTCCCAGACTCATACACTTGCACTCTGGGATTAATTCAGCACATTTCAGTTTTGCAAGAGGTACCTTTTATGAGGCTTTCTGAATATATCATGCTGACATGTTTTTCCTCTATGCCCAGGGAATTTAATTCCAGTTTAGCATCCAAAGATGCAGTTTCCCATGTGAGTTTTAAAAAGATGATTATCTCTGCAAGAAAACAAGAGTGAGACCTTGCCATATTTTTTATTTAAAATGTGACACCATTAAGGCCTGAACTGACATTGCACCTGTTTTGATACAAAGGTCTTCCTACACCCTTAAACCCTACCACTAGAAGTAGTGTATCTTTCTTTGGCTTGTCAAACTAAACCCAGCCACACAGCACAAGGTTCAGCACAGAATCTGGTCCACCCTTGGAGCAGCAGTATACATTTCAGAGACTTAGGACTCCATTTAACTCATGTGAGGATACCTAATTCTGATTTTTCTTAATACTAATATAATTTTGCTCACAGCATATCTGGATACACTTGATTATACCATAACCCACTGCTTACTTTAACCTTTAGGGTAAGGTGAACTAAAGACCGGCAAGCGACATTTAGCAGGGCTTAATCCTGGTCCAGAGAAGCCTCTACTTGAAACCCTAATAAACCAAGATCTTTGTAGCTCATCTTCTTTGCCCTATTCTAGAGAAAAGTAATGTTTTACCTAGATAAGAAATAGCACATTCTGAAGGATTTCTGGTGTATTTAATGTGGAAGTTAGGCCAAATACAAAAGGCTTACGAAGGGATAAATGCAAAGCAACCATCTCATAGCAATGAACTGCTAATCTATTGTAATTATAGTAAATAGTTAATGAATACATAATTAAAATGGTATCATATATCTTCCAATTATAGTTATTCAGGCACATGAATAAGTAGTATTCCTCAGATCTATTGTCTTCTTCTATGTGATTTTAGGCAATATGTTCAATACATCTAGTCATTGTAGCATAATTTCTTCATATTTATACTACAAAAGATACTCCGGTTCTAATTTGGAGGTCAAATGGGTGATTTTAGCACTGTCATATCCTAGATAAGTGGTTCATTTATTCTTTCTTGGAGTTGTTCAATGATATTTTGCTACTTGTGAAATCCATCATTGAAAGCCCTTTTATTTGATTTTATTTATTTATTTTATTTCATTTGATTTATTTATTTCATTTAATATTTTCATTTGTTGGATTTTCAGACTAGTTCTTTAACTAGTAAGTTAATAGAGGACGTAAAGCTAGAAAAATTACAATCAGTGCCTACTGTTTTGCAAACAGAAAATCCCCAAGTCCAAATATGGATGCGACATGAAAATCATAAACATTTGCAATGATAATTTGTAACTATAGTGACTAAAATTGGCACCCTTGCTTTCTTTTCACAGCATTCAATTGTGGCTTTCTTAATCTTTTTTCAAATGGGATTCTGCCAGCTTCCAACTGCAATGCACTGATTTTAATTTAGAAGAAAAGCTGCTACTTCCTTGGAAATCACTGGAATTTTTTACACCGCAGAGGAAAAAGAAGAGACCTGATTAGAACATCTCTCAGGAAAACTTCTCCACTACTGTCTGACCAAAAATTGGAGGGCTCAGATGAACTGTGGCAGCCTGAACACATCAAACTCTAGAACGTTTATACTATCATTATCAAATAATACTTATTAAATTCACATATATGCAAATAATAGTAATGGGAAATAAAATTAATAACTGATGTTACTAAACCCATTGCCGTCGAGTCTATTCTGATTCATAGAAACCCCATATGACAGAGCAGAACTTCCCTATAGGGTTTGCAAGGAGTGGCTGGTAGATTTTTAAGTGAGTGTTTATTAGTATCAGACTCTGCACTAAACTTTATATGCCTGATCTAAAATCTTTGCAACAATGCTCTGAGGTAGGCATTATTCATTTTCATTTAATAAATGAAGAAATGGTGACTTGAGAGGTTAAATAACTTGTCCAAGCTAACATAGCTAGTAAGAAACAGAAGGGAGGCTGACTAACATGCCCTTAAGATAAATTGAGGGGGGTTTACCTATAAAGAGATTAATGACAAAGGTGTGGGTAGGATGTAGGAGAATCACAGCAACAGTGCAGTAACCTAGGACTAGTAGAAGCAGAGTTGTTGCCACCCCGAGAGCCAAAGGGACCAGGGGCTGGAAAGAGAGAGTTGTATAGAGAAGGCAACCTGAAGAGAAGTGTTAGCCTTCAGTAAAAACAAACAAACAAACAAAAAAACCCACTGCTGTTGAGTCTATTCCGACTCATAGTAACCCTATATGACAGAGTAGAACTGTCCTATTTATAGGGTTTGCAAAGAGTAGCTGGTGGATTCAAACTCCTGACCTTTTGGTTAGCAGTGAGCTCTTAACCACCACACCACCAGGGCTCTTAACCGTCAGTAGAGGGACACAATCAACCTGAGGCAATCTTTCAGGGAGGGGGCCAGGAGATAAATACCCTGACTTCCTGCCCTCCCCTAACCTATCAGAGTTCCCCTGTTAGCTGAATGACTGGAAGCCAGAAGATATGGAAATCAGCCTCCTAGGGCAGAGAAGAAGGGTGGAGAATGGATCTGGGGTGGGAGGTGGGGCAAATGGAAGATAGCCAGCATAACCACAGATAACATAACAGAGGTTCAATAAATATGCTTTAAACTGAGATGCTTTCAACTTAGTGGGGAGAAAAAAGCATTACAAAGGCCATACAGATCTGTACAGCAGGCAAAAAGATAACGTGACAGTACAAGCAAATAAATATCAAAAATTCTCTGTATCCTATGATGAGAAAAATTATTAAAGACATAGCTCTATACACATATCTAAAACTGTTTCTCAAAAATGATTTCCTGGTATTGGATTGAAGCATTAATGGCCAAGCATATAATTTGCTCAGTCATTGTTGCTCACAGGTATGAATAATTATGAAGGGTTTAATAAAGAGGGAATTGTTCACAATAGCATTTGGTTTCTGATAGGCATGACATTGACTAATTTATTCTGAATGTGGGTGGCTCTCTATTTATTACTGTTATTATCATATACTGTTATTACTTATCTGAATTGCCATGCTTCCAGATTTCTCTCACATGTCAAAAGTTTAAATTTATTGATATTATAATAGACTACAGCATTTCACACAGTGTCAAGCACCAACGGATGACAAATATTTTCTGATTGATTTGATTGTTTAAAGAAATAAATGAATTACTTATTGACTTATATACACTTTGATCTTCACGGTAAAATTAGAATAAACTTACAGCTGGAGATTAGCATACTGAGTAGAATGTTCAAAAACATTTGGCATATTTAAGATTAAATCATACAGGGTATACTTATTAGATACCATCTTTCAAAATGTGAAAACTTCATGAAAATAGTCCTGAACTTGTTAGCACTTAGAACATAAAAATTAATTTCAAGTCTTGTAAGTATAATTTCATACACTGGGAAGAACTACTGTGATCTGTGAAAAGTCACAATAAGCCTATTTAAAAAAATGAGACAAATAGTATTCAGACTCAAAAGACTTAAGAACTCACTAAGTTAAGGGTATGGCCTGTGGAGTGAGATGTTTCAATCCTGGCTTCGATGCAGAAAAATTATATAAACTTTGAATCTAAGTTTTTCTATGTAAAATGTGTAGAATAATGCCTTCCTCACAGAGTTGTTAAATGAAATAAGAGAATATATGAAAGGTATTTACCACAGTGCCTAGCACATAAAGACCAGTCGACAATTGGGATTATTATCATTGCTGGGATTTCTTCCTAAGGCATAGATTACTTGGAACTTAGAAATACACGGTTTTCAATAGTGTTTTCTGTGAGATGAATGTATTGATATGCATTGTAATAGAAAACTAACATTCTTCTTTGGAATGACATAGAAATACAGATAAATGTAGCAACAGCAGTATAGCAGTAGTAGCAAAATAATCATAATAATTTAATAAGTTACATAAAAATAATATAGATATTATGGCTTTAGTTTTATAATGTTCCCATTTACTATACTTTCTGTGAAATACGTGTATTGTTCCTTGTCAGATGATGGATATGCATATATGAGAGGTGAGTGATTTATGACTTATAACTAATATCCACTCAGGATACTTCTTTAGTATGGCTAGTTAATCTTTAACAAGGTTGACCTTTGTTTATCGTCAAAAGCCAATGCTACCATTAACATTTATTTTTGAGACAAGGGTTGTTAAATGCTTAAAATGTCCTATGACTAAAAGTCGTAAAGTTCTCATTTGACTACACTTTCAGCAACCACATGTCTCGATTGTTCAGTTTAAACAGACACAAAGGAATGTGCATATTAGAGGGGAATATTTTATCTCTACTCCTGACTTCCATGGGAAGAAATTTTTCTAAGTGTATTACTGACCTTTCCTTTTATCTCTTTATTCTCTCTGTCCCCAAGATTGGCAAATTTGAGAAGGCTCAATCCTGCCCTTCTTCCTCTTGGGAACAAGCTGCCTCAGGGAGCAAGCTACCTCTGTTATTTTTCCAGGAGCAGATCTATCTGTCCCTTGAGATGAATGGCCTATTCTGGTTATATGTTGCCTATATCTAGATAGGTTCTCTGCCTAATTTTGGGTGATCTGTTAGCAAGTCCATTTGGCTCTCACACTAAGCTATATCCTCCATCTTGGCTTTTATAAAATATAAAGGTGATATTTTTTATTTCAATATGATAGTCTTTATTTTTCAGTTTGTTCAAAACATAGCCAAGGAAGACGGAAGCTATTTTCTTTCATATACTCTACATATATTGAAGGGTAAAGCACTTAGCTTTACCCAAATTAAGGTGGTCTTTGTTCTTGGTTCTGGAGAAATAACCCTTGGAGTGTTGGGGGCTCACTGGTCTGGGACTTCTAGGCCACACCTGAGGATTTGTGCTGCTGAATGGTGCTGACCAGATCAGAAAAGATTCACCTGGGAGGCCAATATCAATTAGCCTCAGGAGGCATTGTTTAGCCTATCATGAAGTACTGGCCAATAAAAGCCTGGAACATGAAGGCTCAGAAGGTTGATGAAGGGCGGGTGATGTGTCCTCTTTGGAATGTGGAAGCTTCACACTGGGAACCCTCCCAGACCTTGCCCATGCTGCTTTTTCTTATGATGATCCTGATTTGTATCCCTTTGCTATAATAAATCTATAATTTTACGTGTTGTACTCTCTGAGGGTTCTGTGAGGCATTCCATAGAATTATTGAACCCAAGGGAGAAAGGGGAGCCAGGAGGTGAAAGTGAGGGTGTCATGCTGACTCTCAAACTTGTGGCTGGTGTCTGCCTTATTTGACAGTCTGAAGGACAGTGTCCTTTTAACTTGTGAGATCTGTCCTAGCTCTGGATACCATGTGGGCAGTGGGAAAGTGGGGATTGTACCAATCTCCACACTTTGGGGACTGGATGCATGCTGATTCTTATCCGTGAAGTTATCCATGAATATTTGAAAGTTGATACCTTTCCTGAATTCTCTATCATGAAAAGCTTTGTGCTGATAGTAAATAAAACCCTCAAGCCCAACGGACTCCATCATTACCAGCTTTTAGAGCCTCCTCAATCCCCACTGTTTTTCTCTGGAGGAAATTCAAGCCACTTCTTAGCAATTTCAGAAAGCAGTTAGAAAACAAACAAACAAAAAACCACTTAGGCTATCATTTGGATTTTTCTAAATCTACTGTTGCTCCTGATGCTGAACTAAGCTGGGGAAAAACTCGAGTACTTTTACTGGGAGAAAGACAAACTTTTCTATATAAGAGTAGACAGATCTTCAAAGGTCATTTCATTTATGAACAACTCCTGATGAAATATACTATTAGACAACCTAGACAGTAGACAGGTAAATAATTCATCAAACGTGCTTATGATATTTTTGCATACACTTACCTCAGCTGTGTGCTTTGCCACATGCCCCACGATGACAATGACCTTCCCTTTGAAGCTCTGGAGCATAGTAGTGCAAGGGCCCTGGGTAAGCTCTCCTTCTGCTGTGAATGCAGTACTGAATGGAATATTGAAGCTGCCTGAAATGTGGCCACGAATAAAACTGAGAAGGAAAGTGTAAGGAAAACATTTATTTGTGTGTAGACTTGCGTGCATGAGAGAAACACAAAGAGGTACCATATTTTACGCAAATAATATGCATCTTCTAAGTTTGTTTGCCAACCGCACTGTCCCCCCGCCAGGTATTTTCATAAGTGCACTATGCTAATTTTTTTACAGCATAAAAATATGGCATAATTGATTTCCAGATGACAGTACTGCTGAACATCTTCCATGCTCAAGCACATGAGTATCTTATCTAAACGAAGTAAGGCACCTCTACGGGGGAAAAGATGTGAAAATGGAGTGAAAGGGAAAAGAAAATTAACGAAAGACCTACAGAAGACCCTGATTAAACAAGTCAATGGTATTCACATGGGTTGTGCGATAGTCACATTTTTTAGTTCATTGCTAGTACTATTATTATTCTAAAGCTCTAAAAGTGATACCAAAACCAAACCAGTTGCCGCTGAGTCAATTCCCACTCATAGGGACCGTATAGGACAGAGTAGAACTGCCCTGTAAAGTTTCCAAAGAGCAGTTGGTGGACTGGAACTGCTAACGTTTTGGTTAGCAGCCCAGCTCTTAACCACTACGACACTGGGCTCCAAAAGTGATACAGGCAAGTGGGTATTCTCAAGTCTAACTTGATACTGCAAGAGCCTATCCATTTTGGGAAAGTGATTGCTAATTGGGACTCTACATAGGATTGTTAGAGGTCATTAGTATTGGTTGCAAATACCCTTGTTTGTAGGTTTATTTCTCAAGTAAACTTAGCTGACATTTCCATTCTTTTCAGTTTTACATTCTCTGAAGGAGGAGATATTTTATTGCACTGCACTTTAGAAGGGTTCTGATGGTCTCATTGACTATTAATTACTTTTGATTTAGGAACTAAAGGCATTTATTAGCTTAAAAAGGTTCCGAGGCGGTGCAAGAAGTTTGTGGTCAACTACTCATCTAAAGGATTATAGCCGAGAAAACCCTATGGAGCAGTTCTATTTTGTAACTGACCCAAAATTGCCATGAGTCAGGACTGACTGGATGGCAACAGGTTTGGTTTTATTAGCTTAAAATAATTAGAAATATAAGATCTTAAAGAAAAAAAATGCCCCAGAGAGTAATTAAAATGTACAATTAAAAGAATGAAAACACAACTTTGGAAATAAACAAAAGACCATTCTTTATAAAAAGTCTAGAGAGGAAGACATTCTTAAATACCATTCATTAATGAAATTATTCTTTAAAAAGTAAACATAATACAAAAACTGAAGACTCTGAAAGAGAAGTATATGATTCTTTGATTGGATATATCAATTTGAGGAGGACAGGGAAGGTTCCCCTAAGAAAGTAATGGCTGAGTTAAAATTTGAAGAATTAATAATAGTTAACTGGGCAGAGGGATGGAATGGAGGTGGGGTAGGATGGTGAAAGGGATAAACATTTCAGACAGAAAAATTAGGCCTGTAGTGGGAAGTAACATGATCAATTAGAAATGAAGGAAGGACAGTGTCAGTGGAATTTAGAGAGCAAGGAGGAGCACGGGATAAGATAAGCCTGGAAATGGATGCAGAGCTCAGACCATGCAGAGCCTTGTTGACCATTTTGATGATATTCGTCTTTATGCTAAGAGCAATGGAAGTCAAGAAAGTGTTTGAAGCAGAGAGGTAACATATCAGATTTGCACTTTGATAACAACATGAAGAAAAGCTAGAAGGGGAGTAGATGGAAAGTGGATTAAAAGAAGTTCAGGCAACATCCCTTCCTTAACATCCACGAAGGGATGTTTGTATGTTCAATAGAGGCATTTTTTCTTAAACTTCCACTTTAGATAGGCTGTTTAAAAAATGGAAAAGTCATAGTTTTAAAAGGTTATGGCACATGCAGCTAAAACTCCCCCCAAAACACTCCAGTCATCAGCTGTAGAAGGGGGAAAATTATAATTATTGACTTGGCAGTTTCTCACTTGCCCCAGTTTGTAAACTCATCTTTTAGAATCCTACTTCTCTCTCTCTGTCTCATTCTTTGTCTGTCCGACTGTCTCTTTTGTTCTCTCTCATTAATGGTGACGTGAAAGAAGAAATTTGAGGGTTCCAGTCTAAAGAATGATGGTGGAAAATGAATACATATTTTACATTTTAAATTTTCTAGTCAGTGCCTACTTCATTTTTTCTTTAAAGAAAAATATTTGACATTAATAATGACATAAGTGATCATAAAAACTTCTGAAAAATGGAAGGAGATACTATCAACGTTAGCATTCCAGTGGACATTGTTTAGTTAGCGTCTTCTAGAATGGGCAGAGAATTTATAATCATGGGCAGATCACCTTTGAATCTCATTAGCACTGGTTTCTCAAACATTCAGTTATTTCCCATATTCTCTGTTGCAATTTTCATGAACAATAATGACTTTGTCCTCAGCACATAATTACGCTGATAGTACTTTTATTTTCATTGAAGAGCTATCTTCAAGATGAAAATGTTTGATACCACAAACTAAGAACGTAACAACCCAAATATTCTTAGCAAATGTATCTACATTTGTCAGGTCTGAATCAGTTGCCAGAGAGAATTTCTGTGTTTATCAATTGTTAACATTTTTCCTTTCTAGTTCTTTTACAGTACCAAAAGCAATACGAATCTATCCTAGTCATCATATGCTGTAGCAGACACGTTTGGGTTGTCTACCCAGTCCCTACTTGCTGGTTTGGAAGGGCCCTTAACCACCACCCCTGACGAAGCGGGGGGCCTAGGCTGTCATGTTGGTATCACACGACCCTGCTACAAGCCTGGCTGACTGGACAGTGGAGAAGCGGGAAGTAAAGGTGAATAGCTCATGCAAGCTGAACCAGTTAGATTGTCTCCTTTGAAAATCAGAAATAAAAAACTTAAAGACAATCCTTAGACTGTTTTACACTACAAAACCACATTTTAGTGCCTCCCGAATGCAATTTGTTCAGCCACATATGATTAGAAAATTAGAAGCACTGACTTTAGAAGTAAAATTGTTTATTTTACAAGATAAATAATGTGAATCTTTGGTTTCAAAAAAGTACCCATCTGTATCCAAATATACAATGCCTGCAACAAAAATCATAGCTAAGTATCTGGGTGATTTTGTTGGTTAAGTATCATCTATTTACTATGCGCTTTTAAAGAAAAATTTAGTTTAAACTGCCTTTTAGTCACTAGAAATATGTCATAAATTTGTTATCATCTTAGAATCTTCTGGTGATTGTGCTTTATAGCTTGATGTTAAAAAAATTCTAGCTTAAACGTTAAAATGCTTGACAAAATATTATGGTGACAGAATCTTTTTGGGAAGAGGAAAGTTTTACTCAAAATGCAAAACCATTCCAAACCTATTTTTGGCAATTTTGACACTATACTTCCTCTACTCTTATTCTAGTTCTTATTCAATCAAAAAATCCTGGAAAACAACCAAAAACACTCATTCAAGAACACTCTTCCAAAAATACTCTTGCCATAAAACTTCTAGCCTAAGCAAGACTGGGTACAAATGAATTCTTGTAGACAAGGTGGCCAAACTTCCAATCTTTTCTGCTTAACTGCACTACTGGCCCAAGAGAGGAAGAATGAGGTTGGCCTAATTATGTAATAGAATATTTATAATGAACATTCTTTTTTATTTAAATAGGTTAGACAACACAGACAGTTTAGTTATTTAAGGATCTTGTTTCATTGGTAATTATTTAACAGCTTACAATACAAATTCTCATGTGATTCAGCCATCATAATATGAAGTAGAACTTGTTTAGGCAATTTATAAAAATCTGAGAGGCTGTTACATTATACTGAAAAGGTAGGTAGCTGAATACTTGTTCCACTTTTTGACTCTTTCAAAATCACAATTAAATACTAAGTATTTGAAAAATGAGCAAAGTACAGATTTCAGTATATTTTGTATTACTCGGACAGAATGATAATTGAAGAGTGAAACAGAAGATAATTTCGGACATGTAGTGACTCTGAGTGACCAAAGTCAACAGTGATCAACTCTTGGCCAAATCCGGTAAAAAGAGAAAAACGAAAGAGCATGAGGTAAGATAAGCACTTTCTTAATGCCCTGAGGACTTTAATTTTATTTCATTGTACTGCAGTGAAGGACAGGTATATACAGGCTCTGCGTACTGTAGTAGTGTTACAGATGAACATGCAACCATACAAATTTTAAGATTATGACTGTCACTTCATTGCTTTCCTTATATTCTGAGTTCTGAATCAAAACAAACATCTGAATTATCTATATTCACCTTTTGCATTTAAAAAAGTCATTGCTTGTCAGCATAAACATAGTTACGGGGTAAACGTGATCTACACTTAAAGAGCTTCTACACTAAGTGTAGTGTGGAATTGCCAGACACTATGCTAACTTAAAAACTAGGAATTAAAAAAGAGACAGCTTCAAAGTACTTAGTTTACAGACTATTAAGGCAACAGAGGCCAAAGTATTTATGTTGTAATTCTGCCCCAATCATATATACATCTTGACAGTGTAATTCTAACAATGCCCACCAAAGTTTTCACTTTGGTATTAGCAGAAGTGGCAATGGCACCCATAAGCACTAATTTTTAACCTTCCAATGCTTATAAGACATTTTCAATATTAGGATTTTTGATGATATACTTGAAGGAATTATAAGATAAAACACACGATCAAAGATGTTGGCAGTAATTACAATGGAATCTCTACTATGGAATAATAGTAGCTATAAAAGCATAGAAGTATCTAGTTATTGCAGCAGTCATTTGGCCAGGTATATGATTAGAGCCGTTTACTACTCTGATTGCACTCTGTGATATACTCCAGTTAACATATGATTTTTCTATGGCACCTGGTGATCTTCTACTATACATCTTACCCAGTTTTGCAGTAAGCTGTAATCCTCCCTGGTTCAACATTCCATAGGCAGACACTAACAAAAAGCAATCAAATGAGTGCTTATAGAAAAAATAAAATTACACATTAATCAAAATCTGATGGTCCAGTGTAGAAATAGTCCAGAAAAAGTATGGAAAGTTTCTTCTAATAAAAGAGTTGGATTATCAAAACAGCTAACAGGTAGGGTGATGTGTATTATCTTCTAGGTTTCTAACATAGGAAGACTTTCCTGCATTCATAAATAAGTCAAACACATAACAATACTACAAATAGGTATATTTCACTTTACTCAAACAGATTATAAGGGGGGAGGGCAGTTTTACAAATGAGATAGGTACATGGGTAAATAATCATATTCCAAAAAAGACTGACTTTACAAAAAAGATTTATTTCAAAATTCCTTTTAAATATTTGCTCAAAATTCAACACAGAAATAATCTCATGTTTTTTCGTAAGTCCTAAAAGAGCATAGTCTCTTTGTTGGGTACTGCACTTAGTAAAATCACACCTCTATAGACAAAGCATACCAGTATTTCACCAGACTGCTTATTAAGGTATACGTACTTGCATGTTGGCTTGTTTGTTTGCTATATTAATTAATTATAATTGGTGTTATATATCTTTGAGCTCAAACTGAAGGTTATACCTTTAGTATATCAATAACCAAAAGGAAATATGGAATTAAGCCCATAGTTTCCTCATAGATAATGTAACTGAATAGCATTAACTGATAAAAAAATTATATATACGAATTTATTGTTGTAATTAAATGAAGTTTACATTTCAAGTTAGTCTCCCATACAGAAATTTTTTTTTTTTTACATACATTGTTATGAGACCCCGACCGCTCACCCTATTCTGTGACAGCCTAGTTCTCCCCTCCGCCCCTGATTCCCCATGAACACTCAACCAGCTCCTAACTCTCTCTGCCTTCCCATCTCACCTCTGGACAGAAGCTGCCCCTTTGGTCTTTTGTATCTACCTGACTAAGAGGCACATTCTTCACAATCACTTTATGTCCCACAGTCCAGTCCAATCCCTGTCTGAAGAGTTGGCCTCAGAAATTGTTTTAGTTCTGGGGTGATAGAGAGTACAGGGGCCATGCTTTCTGGGGTGCCTCCAGTCTCAGTCAGACCATTAAGTCTGGTCTTACTAGAATTTGAGTTCTGCATCCCATCATTCTACTGCTCCATCAGGGACCCTCTGTTGTGTTCCCTGTCAGGACGTTCATTGGTGATAGCTGGGCACCATCTAGTTCTTCTGGTCTCAGGCTGGTGAAGTCTCTGGTTTACGTGGCCCACTCTGTCTCTTGGGCTAATACTTTCCTTGTGTCTTTGGTGTTCTTCGTTCTCCTTTACTGCAAGTGGTTGGGACCAACTGATGCATCTTAGATGCCTGCTTGCAAGCTTTTAAGACCCCAGACACCACTCACCAAAGAAGAATGCAGAACTTTTTCTTAATAAGCTTTGTTAGGCCAATTGACCTAGATGTCCCCTGAAAGCATGGTCCCCAGACCCCGCATCCCTGCTACTCTGTCTCTCAAAGTATTTGATTGTATTGAGGAAACTTCTTAGCTTTGGTTTAGTCCAGTTGTGCTGGCCTCCCCTGTAGTGTGTGCTGTCCTTCCCTTCACCTAAGATGATTCTTATCTACTATCTAGTCAGTGAATAACCCTTGCCCTCCCTCCCCACCCCCATAACCATCAAAGATTGTTTTCTTCTGTGTTTAAACAAAAAATTATATTTTTAGATACCATCATTTCCTTGCCATATCTGCTGCTTTCTTGGACTGATATCACCATTCTCCAAATCATCTAGTCTAATACCTCATTTTTGATATCTAATCAGTTGCAACACGCTACATTTTATTGTTCTAATAAATCCCATCCTCTCATCTCCATTCCCATTAATACTTCCCTATTTCCGACACTCATTATCTTAAGCTTAGACTACTACAAAAGCTTTCTGTTTTCTCCAAGTCTGGTCTTTTCCCTTGGAAATCCATTTTAAACACAATACTGTCAGATTAAAATTTTTAAAACAAAATTCTAATTATCACATCCATGCTGAAAACTTTCCATGGATGCCTGTAGGATTAAGCCCAAATTTCTCAGTTCAGCTCTCATGAAGAGGATCTAACTATTTCAATCCCAACATAATTTAACCATATATATGGTTTCCTGGATGTGTTCTTAGGCATCTAGCTCCTGTAGTTTTCTCTGCCTAAAGAACTTTTCCCCCTATATTTTTGGGTGTTCAAGTATTATCCACCCTTCAAGTGTTTCCTCCATAAAACTTTCCCTTCCTACATTATCTGTGCATCTCTCATGACAGCAATTTGTTCCTGTATAAAACATACTACTGTACAGGTCTTATATCTCCATCAAGACTTTAAACTTTTTTTTTTTTTGTTATTTGAATCTCTTACAGTGCTTAATACAATGCCTAGAACACAGCTTGTATATCTATCCATCAATGCTTGTAAGCATCATGATATAGAGTCCCCCTTTGCCAGCACACATTCTGAGAAAAGGAAGAAGAAACAGCAGAAAAAGTAATTTCTCTGGATTTTCTCCAGCAAAGATACCGACCCAAGTGGCCCAGTAGAACTATTTTATTTTAGGGCACAGATAGAGACATCACTCTTTGTAACTGCGAATAAGAAATGTTTATGTACATCAAATCTCTGGGTAATTCCATCCCTCTAGTCTTGCCTGAACCATCAACCTCACCCACCCTCCACACTGCATCAAAGTAATCTCTCTAACATACAAATCTGAGCATGCCACTTATCTGATTAAAATTCTTTAATGCTTTCCCACTGCCTTTGTAGTAAATCCCAAACTTCTTAACATGTTATACCACATTCTCTATGAAGCTGCCTTTGCTGATTTTAGCCTTATTTCCCACCACTCTTACGTATGCCAGCCACACTAACTCAGAGCACTTATAATTCCTTGAATGTGTTTCTCTCTCACACCTCTCTGTGCTCCATGAAGTGTTTTCTTCAGCTTGAAATGTCCTCCCTCTTGTTTCTTCTTTGCTGGTCTAATTCCTACCTGTCTTTCAAAACCCATCTCAGGCATCACCTTGTTTAGGTGTCCATCCTTTATTTTCCCATGGCATTCTGGGTATGCCTCAGACAGACCATTTCACACTGTATTGTAATTATCTATTTAATATTTCTGTCTCACCCACAAGACCATGACTTTGACTCTGTATCCTCACTGCTTGGCAAAACAGGTCCTCCAACAGGTTGAATGACTTGCTGATTGAATGAGCCTGTATGGCACCCTAGGAACTGGGTCTCAGAGCAAATACGAGCTTTTCAATAGCTAATGTACCTCTTGCAACTAAGCCCAATCCAGACAGTGAAGAAATTCCTCACCAGTGGCTACCATGTACCACCACATTATACAAGGTTCACTCTGATATGGTAGAAATTTTATTTCAGGTGGTATGCACCTAGGCCTGAACGGGATAACAAAATCTTAATAAGCCTCTTCATCATTATTTATCCTGCTCTGACCACAAATATCTCTATAGTACTTCAAAGAAGGTCTAGGAAACTAACTCTTCAGGTCACAGAGACAAGGACAATACTAGTATGCACTAAAGATGAACAACATGGCAAAATAATAAAAACAAGACAGTTTATGTGTTTTCAATTTAAAAAATTAAAAAATTTAGGTCTGAGGTTGACTTTCCTTTAACATCTGATGTAAAAAAAAGCAAAAAGCAAGAGTTTTAAAAATAAAGCTGCAAAAATCCAGCCCTGACTTCATGTAAATGAGAATAATATTTCTTCAAAGTATTTCTGTCTACAGATAACATAAGTTGGAACCAATTTACATGGCTAAGACCACTTAATATAAACTCCAGGAAATTAAAAATCCTAAATATTTAGAAATAATAAAGAAAACAACACTTTAGCTAGTGTATCACCTTTGAAACTATTAACATTACTTATGAAATTTATGCCATTAAATGAGAAACATTGTCTATTGCCTCTTAATCACTGGAATTACTGTTTGCTATGAAATGTCTGCAATGTATTGAAGAACAAACATCTCTGATTTGAACTTTTACTTAGATTAATATTTCATGTTTCTTTCTTATTAAAAACAAACACAATTAAGACATGATTTGAACAAAAACTTGAACATGCTATTTAGCTTCCTTGCATCTTCAGCTCTGATATTAAGGGGTTAGACTAGATCATCTCTAGGGTTCCTTCTTATTGTAAAGTTCTGTGATTATGTTTTTATTGTGAAGTTTGTGTAAAGTTCATGTCCTCCAGCTTTGCTTTCCCTTTTGGTACATCTCTGCTTTGCCCCCACTGGGGGTTGAGGTAGTTCCCTCAGATCACTGGTGCTCTAAAGTATTTTCTCTCACTATAATCACAACTGACAGTGAAGTGAAATATCATATCTTGTGGGGTATTTGTATGTCAACTGGGAATATTAATATCATAATCTAATGGACTGCAGCTTTAACAGTCAAATTTCAGGCATCAGGCATGGGAGGGTTCTGGGAGATTGTACGGCTGTCCCTTAAATTCATCAGTAGACACTAGTTTATTTTGCTTATGAGTAAGATACCCTTCCTCTCTTTTATAAACAACCATTTCACTTTTTTACAGAGGTAAAAAGATGAGAAGAAGCCTAATCTTAGACATTTAATCTCCTGAAAGCACAATTTAGGAAAATAAAATTTTCACCTATAGGAAGAAGTAAGAACTATGTCAACCAAAGTTGTCCCATTTAAATGACCTATAAAAGCAAAAAAGAGGATAGAAATGATACAGGAACATGAGAAATGATTTGGAAAATACTATAAACAACATTTCAATGATAACTTAACATTTTTGGAGAAGAGGAAGGTAATATAGAAAGTTTCTTATTTCCTCTACTGCATAGGATTATATTTTGTTACAAGGGAGAAATAAATTATTTCAAGAATGTATTAGTATTAAATATTTAGTCATTTCTGAACAAACAGATTGGCAAAGTCACATAAGTCCTACAGTTTAATTGCAGAGATTTACTTTAGTAAGAATAAAGAGTTACTCTGAAAAGATGATTACTTAAAAATATTATGAGGATTTCAATAGGCTTTCATTTAAGTTTTAAAACACTTAGTAGTTTCATGGAAAATGAGAACAAATGAACACAAAAACAAACACACACCAGAATTTTGAATGACTTAAGTCTTATAAATTAAGTTATAATAGCAAAGGAACTTTCTAACATGCCTTCTCCCTCAAAGGATACCAAAATTGCTTTCTAGAATTTAAAATAGCTTACTTTCTTTGATTCTGTGGTATGTTAAGACACACACACACAAATAACCACAGGTACATTTGTTCAGTTGGTATTTGGGATTAGGTCCCCTATGTATAGAGGAACTGAAGGTTAACAGCTGAATTTTTAAGATTTGAAAGAATGTGTATAACACGAATAAGTACATATAGTTTGAGGAATCAATGCATGTCTTATTCAGTCATTAATTTATGTTAATTTATTCATCTCGGTAGTGTTTATGCTTAACAGCCCTATGTAGAGACCAAAAATCCACCTGCCAAATAGCATAAGGCTTAGGAGCATAAGCTTGGCTCTACCAATTGCTAGTTATATAGCCCGAGGTAAGTTGCTTAACATTTCTCACCTTTGTCATCAGTAAAATAGAATAACAGTATCTCCATCATAGGACTAGAAGCATGCTTGGAACAATGTAAGGGTCAATGATAGCTATTATTAGAAGTCAATTCACTTACATCTAAGGTGTCCTTGTTCTAAAATAACTGGTAAGGCATAGTATATTATTGTTGCCATGTTCATTTGCATCTTCAACAGGACAGTAAAAAGTCTTAATTCAAGAGCACACCTTTAACAACATCTTGGTTAAAGCAGGATTTCAAAAGAGATTTAAAAAATTTTACAAGTTGGGCCCTTTAGAAAGATCATAAAAGACGGGTGACTTCATTTTCCTTTATTCATTCCCTTGGACCAAACCCCACTCTAAAATGATATGAAAAAAAAGTTGATTCTCTCACTCTAGCCTATAATTTTAGATAGTAAAACAAACATGCCAGGTCTCTGCCTAGTTTCAACTCTGGACTAAGTATTGTAGGATGACATAGAGTCACTCCTACATCAAAGGACTCACCCATACTCATCAGGGAACAATGTTCAGGCTAGCTGGTTTAATTTCTGCTGTTCTATTTGTATTTATCCTGTAGAAAATAGAGTATCAATGAAAAAAATCAGACTATGAATTTTGGAAAGGGGCCCTGGTGGTGCAGTAGTTAAAGTGCTCAGTTGCTAACTGAAAGGTCGGTGGTTCGAACCCACCAACCGCTCTGTGGGAGAAAGATGTGGCAGTCTGCTTCTGTAAAGATTACAGCCTTGGAAACCCTAGGGGTCAATTTTAATCTGTCCTATGGGGTTGCTAGGAGTTGGAACTGATTCAGCGGCAAGGGGTTTGGTTTTGGGTTTTAGGAGGTTTGGAAAACCTTGGATTAAGTGACACTCTCATTGTGTGTGTGTTTTTAAAATTTCAAATAATTAGTTAAATTATTTGAAAGTAAATATCAGAGGAGTAGTGTGTGTACATAAACTATTTTAGTTATTTTAGTAATAGTCTTTAAAATCAAAACAGGGCACAGAAATCAGCATTTCTGACGGTTTTATGAGAGAATGACTATGATCAAAACTCAATCAAAAGAAGCATAAACTAAAAAGGTAAAAACACTAAAAGTATTTTAAATGCTTGAAATAATAGATAAACCTCTACAGCAGAAGTCCCTGACCAGTAAACTGGAATTATTGCTTCTTTTGGAAGTCCACTCACCTACTTTGCTAGGGGACTTCCAGTATCTCTGAAGTCCTAACAACCAGGAACATTAACACTCTCTCCAGACAGGGACATAACATTTGAAATAGTGGGCTCTCAAATTGTATTCTTAGTAACTTAAGACTCAATGGATTGTTTCAGGCGTTCTGTAAATGTATAGTTTGAATTTTAAAATTTCATTTCCAAAAAGGAGATTGAAAATATGCACATGAAAATTAACTATGTGCCAGTATTAGTACATAAAAAACCATCAACCTACTAACCCTAATTCATAGCTTTTGTTAGTACTTGAGGGCAGTGGTGGTTCAGTGGTAGGTCTCATCTCGCCTTCCGTGTGGGAGACCTGGGTTTGATTCCCGACCAGTGTACCTCATAAGCAGCCAGCACCTGTCTGTCACTGAAGGTTTGTGTGTTACTATGATGCTGAACAGGTATCAGCAGAGCTGCCAGACTAAGCCAGACTAGGAAGAAAGGCCTGGTGATCTACTTCTGAAAATCAGCCAGTGAAAGCCCTATGGATTCCAATGGTCCAATCTGCAACCAATCATGGGGATGGCACAGAACCGGGCAGTGTTTTGTTCCAATGTGCATAGGATCACCAGGACATGGCAACTGACAACAACAACAATGTAGGTAATGCTAAAAACGTAAAATTAGGAAAGAAATTAATTCTAATAAAATTCCTCATTTGATTTTATATAGGCTAAAGAAAATTTTTATTTAAAAAGGAGGTTGCTATGTTAAGAAGGCTTGGAAACCATTTACCTAGATTCTAGAATACAAAAGAATCAAGGCATGTTTTATAAGAATCTGACAGATAATGAAAACATAAGGAGAAAGGCTGAACTGTTACTATTTTGTAACTACTCATAATTTAATGCCAAACAAAATCACTGGAAGTAGAGTAAGTTCAACAATAAAAATCTAAGTGAAAAAATAACATGTTCTCCATAGCAAATGTTTTAAAAAGTATAATAAATACAAGTTCAGTATTGAGATCTGGCTATCAGGTAGATCAGGAATATATTTACTCTTCATCTTTGCCAACATTTCTCTATCTATAGCAGGAAAGATTTAAACACTTCAAGAACAGCAATATACACCAGAGAAATACAAATACTGAGATAGTATCCCAATATTATGGTGTTGTTTAGAAAACATTTTAAGGTCTCTTGTATGTAATGTTATGTAAAGAAATCTCATGAAAATCTATTCTGGCATCCAGTTTGAGAGTTATTTAGCTATTTAAATTCCTAGGAATCCCAGCAATGTTCATTGTTTTTTACCACACATCCTTTAAATGGAAAAGGAAACAATATAAATAAGGTAGTACTGCCCTTTAAAACAGCATGCATAAAGGATACTCTTCGCTATTTCGGATGTCAACCACCAGGAGCTTTGGTTTACTGGACTTTGTTTTCTTGGTGGGTGTTTTGAAATGGCCTGTCACTGTGAGCTCACACAAGTCAATCAGGTCCTCCGCTGAAATCCGGGGTGATACTTCTGACTTGAGGTCATTTAACGAAATGGATTCCCTTGACTGAAAAATACAACAGACAACACAAATATTGAGATTATTGAAGAGAGACAAACTATAGCCAGTATAGAATATCTTTAGGCTCTTAATACCAATCAATTTAGCACCTGGGAGAAAAGGAAGAAAAAAAAGAAAACCATATCTCATTTTAGGAGTCAAATTGTGGAATTGTATTCTTTACTAATGAGGTTTATTTCTGTAGTAGTCACACATAAAAAACATTATTCTTTTTGCCTCGCTATTAACTTCTGGCTCAAACATGCTAGAAAGATGTGAGGCAGAATTTTCCTTATGAGAGCACTGTGTATCTTTAAAAACAGTTGCTTTAAGCACCTTTCACTTTTCTTCAAGTACTGTTGTTGTGACGCACATTGATTACAACTCAGGTAATACAGGAAATTGCATTGTAACTCAATATATACACTAATTAAGGAAACTGGTTCTAATATATGCATTGGACTTTTATAACATAATTTAGGTAGAGGAACCTTGTTGGCACAGTGGTTAAAGCGCTCTGCTGCTAACCAAAAGGTCAGGAATGTGAATCCACCAGCTGCTCCACGGGAGAAAGATGTGGCAGTCGGCTTCTGTAAAGATTTACAGCCTTGGAAACCCTATGGGGTAGTTCTACTCTGTCCAGTAGGGTCACTATGAGCCTGAATCGACTCGATGGCAATGGGTTCGGTTTTAACATAATTTATGTTATATATAGATGAGTAAGTGGAAATTAGATTCTAAGACATGAATAAAGAGCATCATGGCGCTTTCTTAGATAAATTGCTATCGTATCTCGTGAAAGAGGTAAAAGCAGACTTCAGACTATCAAACCAACACATTGGTCTATGTGTCTGTTATATTCAGATTGACTAATTCTGACTGAGAGCTATTTGCAATTATTCTGCACGTTATTTAGTAGGGAGAAGGATCGCCCTCCCCATAACGGCAATGTAATACAACTCAATTCAACATAAATTTGTTGAGCACTAAACCAGTTGCCTTGAAATTGATTCTGACTATTGAGCACTAGATAATCTTTAAAAATTCATTTGACATAATTTGAAAATTTAAGAACTTTCAACACTCACTTGATTAAAAATACTGGGATTCAAAAGCAAAATTTCATTTATATTCTTAATAAGTTTTCAAAATTGAATCTATTATTTCATTTACTCCTTTTTTCCATTCCATTGTAGACTTTCAGTTTAGAATTTCTAGGCAGGAGGAAATAAACCATGTGAACCACCTCTCAGAATTTTCCAAAAAAATTTTTTTTTTAACTTACAGTTTGATGTCAGCCCTCATCCCTGGCGTTTCCCTGACTCTGTCTTACACTCTTTACTGGTAGAGCACTTGTTCTTCTCAGTCCATTAACTTTTAAATAGAAATGGAAATTGCTAAGCTTTATGACTTATGGCTCATAAAAAAATATGCATTAGGAATTTTAATATTTTAATATTAGGAATTAAAGCTACTTAAACATTGTGAAATTAAAAGTGGTTCAGAAAGATTTAAAGAGCTTTAAAACCAGCAAGCAACACAGTCAATGCTTCCATCTCCTTTTTCATTAGATTGCAGTCTCTATAGGTATTTATCCCAGCCTTCGCATGTAGCTGTAAATTTACACAGATAAAATACAGACGTTCTGATTACTCTAGTTCTGCTTCTAGTCATTTAATGAAGAATGTAAGAAAGTGGCATTTCAACCTGAGGTAATATCTGAAAGGAGTGTCCTGGCTGATGAAAAACAGGATTTGACCAAAGTGTTCTCTATGACCAAAGTGTTTTAAAGAAAGATTTGACCTTGGCATTGGTTCTAATCAAATGTATCACATATGAAGAATTTTTCAATGGAAAGAGCATTTCCACATGAAATAGTAAGAAACGAAAGAGAGGAATCACTGACAAATGCACACCTTTCCAAACTTTTGAGTTTGTATCAGTAAAGAACTTTAATATGGTACATGCAGTTTCTTCTGCAAATAGTATATTCAGGAAAAACTACATAGTATTATGAAGAAAATACTTACAATATTAAAAATACAGAATGTTTTTCTTGTATTAGATAGTTTTATAAACCTTTTTACTATTCATTGTATAATTTTCATTTAGAGGCCTAAAAATAGAACTTACTCTGCGCAACTTTTGTCTTATTTAGTATCAGCAGACATTGGCATTTTTCTTATGTGACTGGATTTTCAAATTGTTGGAATTTCTTTGTTTATGGACAATGGACAAGAATTTAGGATTACTATAGAACAACTCTGGAAATCCCTATTGATTTATTATTTCAGTCCAAGAGGCTGGATATACAGGGCATTCTTAAGCTCAGGATACCCAAAAATAAGAAATCAATTTGTCTGAAAACTTTTTTTTTTTTAATTCATATTCTATTGCCAACTTAGAGTCAGAATTTACTTAGCAGTGCTACTAATAAAAAATAATCTCTGAGGCAGTGCGGGCCCTCTGAAAGGGGAATCTGGATATATTAGTGCTAAATCTAACCAAACAAGCAAAAATTTAAGCCTGATAATAAGACAGACATTTTGCTGTGTCCATTAAATTATGAGAGAATACCTTTGTCATGATACTTAAGCGCTAAAATGGCAGAATTTTAATGAGAATATGCCTGCATACACTTATGTTTACATCTAACCAGAAACCAAAGCTCCTAAACAACTATAAAGACATTGTGGCTATGACAGTACATAGCTGGTGGCCAGAACACTCTTCCCATATCTTTTGCTATGGATTCTGGTACTTAACATCAACCTAGTTATCCAAGACAGAAATCTGGAAATCATCCTAGATTCTTCTTTCTTCCTTATTTCCCATATGCATCCAACATATCCCCAAGTTCCACCAAAATATCTCTTGAACCTGTTCCCTAAATTCACTGCCCTCTCTCAGGGCTCCATCATTTCTTACTTGGATTATAGAAACTGCTTCTCTATCCCCTGCTTTCCCTCTTCATCCTTCTAATTCACCTTCCAAATGCTACTTGAGTTAAAAATCAAAATAAAAATATTATCATGTAACTTTTATAATTAAAAGCACCTCAATGACTTTTACATGTTGATAGAATAAAACTAAATCCATACTATAGCATACAAAACACTTTATGAATTGACCCCTGCCTATAGAAGAGAGAGGACCAGAGGCCTTGGAGTCAAACTACTTGGGTTCAAATCTTGGCCACATCACTTATCAGTATTTAACTTCTCTGGCTAGTTTTCTTGATCTATAAAATGGAACTAGCAACCAAAGCTCCTAAAAACTATAAACAGGAGCTACCTGAACCCTACTGGGTTATTTCAAGGATTAAAAGTTTATATATATATGTATATGTATATGTATATGTGTGTGTATATATATATATATAATTTGGAGCCCTGGTGGCACAGTAGTTAAGAGCTACGGTGAGCTATAGTTACTAACCAAAATGTCAGCAGTTTGAATTCACCAGTCGCTCCTTGGAAACCCTATGGGGCAGTTCTACTCTGTTCTGTAGGGTCGCTATGAGTCAGAATTGACTTGACAGTAAAGGAGTTTTTATATAATATTTACAATAGTGTGTAAAACCCATTACAATGGTGTGTGACACATGGCAAGATCTGAACAAATATTTGCAATATTTTCATTTCCTGTTTTCTCACTTGTCACCACCTTGTACCTTATGCTTCAGCATTAGCAGACAACTTGCCTTGTTATGGATTGAACTGTGTTCCCCAAAAATGTGTGTCAACTTGACTAAGCCATGATTCGCAGTATTGTGTGGTTGTCCACCATTTTGTGATCTGATGTGATTATCCTATGTATTGTAAAGCCTAACCTCTGTGATGTTAATGAGGCAGGATTAGAGGCAGTTATGTTAATGAGGCAGGATTCAATCTACAGGATTAGGTTGTATTTTGAGAAATCTCTTTTGAGATATAAAAGAGAGAAGTGAGCAGAGAGGAGAGGGCCCTTGTGCCACCAAGAAAGAAGCATCGGGAGTGGAGCACGTCCTTTGGACCCAGGGTCCCTGTGCTGAGAAGCTCCTAGACCAGGGGAAGATTGATGACAAGGACCTTTCCCCAGAACTGACAGAGAGAGAAAAACTTCCCCTGGAGCAGGCACCCTGTATTTGGTCTTCTAGCCTCCTAGACAGTGAGATAATAAATTTCTGTTAAAGCCATCTACTTGTGATATTTCTGTTATAGCAGAACTAGATAACTAAGACATGCCTTTTCATGCCACTGTGCCTTTGCACATGTTGATCCTTCTACTTAAAATGCCACACCTTGTCCATCTATTAAATCCCTACTCACCTTCCAAGTCTTAGCTTAAACATTACTTCCTTTGTGAAGAAAGTCCTTCTTGTTAACTTCTGAAAAACTTGGTTAGTTTCTCTTCTGTATTCCTCCATGTATCTGGTATACACCTTTATTATAATGGGATCATTCCTTTCCCACTAGACTGAAGGCTCCGCAAGGATAAGAAAAGTGACTTTTACACCTATGTCTTCCCCAGAAACAAGTATGTTATCTGACACATAGAAAATATTAAAATATATTTGATGAATTTAAATAAATGAAATAATATTTTCAAATCCTCTACTATTTTCCTTGAGTAACTTTTGTGTTGTGGGGATGTATATGTTCCCAAAACAACATGTACATAATTCCATCATAGCAATTACTGTATTTGTGACATGTTGTCTTTTTCCACTTGACTTACAATCTCCCTGAGTGCAGGTTCCATGCCTTTTCATATTTGTATCTCTAAAAACTAGCACAAAGTTCAGCACAAAGAAACCCAGTAGCTATTTGATAAATGGATGAATGAGTAAAAAAAAAAGAAAAGATTAAATAAATCTACAGAGCAGAATCTCTTATCAGACAAACTCTTTAGGGAAGGCAAATCATCAGATTCTCTCTACCTCTGGGTACTCTGATGCTTAAAAAAAATCACTGAAATCTGCATCTGTAATAATTTTTCACAGTCATCTTTACTGTTCTCAACAACTGAAGATGATTTGCTACCATATAAATCTTGAAAAAAGTACTTTAATATAATTATTTGACAGACATTAGGTGAATATAAACAAGGTTAAAAAAAACAAAAACAAACTATCCTTGGGAAAATATGCAAAATAATTTAGTAATAATATATATACTAATGAAGGAAAACCAGACAAATACAAGTTGATATTTTGGGGAACACCAACAAAGGTGCAAAGTATATGGAGTGTGTGTGATACAAAATGAGAAATATAAATATGTTCTTACACTCTTTTTCTTTCTTATTTTAATTATAGATAAATGAAAAAGAATATAAGCATGTAGAAATATTTAAAAATACTACTACAATACTACAATACAACTCTGTATTAATAGATTTGAAAAATATAGGCTGTTTTTTAGAAAAATATAAACTACAAAAATCATTCCCAAGAGTATAAAACCTAAATAGACCTCTATATCCATAGTCCTAAACAGATCTGAATAGAACAGTGAAAGTGTGTGTATGTATGTGTCTGAAAGTCATAGAAAACCTGAATAGACCTATATAAAAATAGGCAAAATTTTAAAGTTTTGAAACAATTGCCTTGAAGAAAGTTACCAAACACATTTTCCCCAAAAAATTCTATCTCATTTACAAAGGAAAGAGAATTCCCATTATATAATAACTGTTCCAAAGTAAAGAAATCATTGAAAAGTAGCTCAGGCTATTTTATGACACTACCTTAACCTAAAAACTAAATCTGACAAAAACAGCATTAAACACACAAACACACATACACACATATGCAGACACACACATGCACATGCAGACACACACATACTACAATATTCTTTACGAATATAGATAAACAAATGAAATTAGAAAACTTAATGCAGTAGCATACTAAAAGAATGACATACTGTAATGAAGTACAGCATATTCTGGGGAGGAAAGATGGTTTAATATTAGGAAAATTTTCAGTATAATTCATCACCTTAATTAGTCAAAGGTGAAAAACTATGTAATCATCACTATAGGAAACAAAGTCAGATGTGATAAAACTTCACATCCATTTTCAATTTTAGAAAAAGGAAAACTCCGACAAACTCAGACCAGAAGGAAACTTAATTGGAATGACGAAAAATGAAAACTGGTCTATGAGATAAACTTTTTTTTTAATCTCAGATGTTTAACATTCTATTTAATAATGAATCAATAGAGACAGACTTACTAAAATCAAGGTGGAAATAAATGATAGCTATCAGCAATATCATTCATTACTTTTATGTAAGCTGATGTAGAGATAACAAGAGAAGAAAAATAAATAAGAGGTATAAACATTGGAAAAGAAGAAATCAATTATTTTTATTTTCAGATGACATAATAGTCTTCTTAGAAAACCAAGAATAATCAGAGGAAAATCCAATAAAACTGGTTAAGAATTCTGTAAAGTTTTTAGTCACAAAATACATATACTCAAATTATTAGCGTTTTTATATGCCAGCTGATGTCAGATGGATCCTGGCTGAAAGCAGAGAATACCAGAAAGATGTTTACCTGTGTTTTATTGACTATGCAAAGGCATTCAACTGTGTGAATCATAACAGATTATGGATAACATTTCAAAGAATGAGAATTCCAGAACACTTAATCGTGCTCATCAGGAACCTGTACACAGATCAAGAGGCAGTCATTTGAACAGAACAAGGGGATACTGAGTGGTTTAAAGTCAGGGAAGGTATGCGTCAGGGTTGAATCCTTTCACCATGCCTATTCAATCTGTATGCTGAGCAAATAGTCCGAGAAGGTGGACTATATGAAGAAGAATGTGGCATCATGATTGGAGGAAGACTCATTAACAACCTGCATTATGCAGATGACATAACCTTGCTTGCTGAAACTGAAAAGGACTTGAAATACTTACTGACGAAGATCAAAGACCACAACCTTCAGTAAGGATTACACCTCAATCAAAGAAAATAAAAATCCTTACAACTGGACCCATAAGCAACATCATGATAAACGGAGAAAAGATTGAAGTTGTCAAGGATTTCATTTTACTTGGATCCACAATCAATGTCTGTGG
>NW_004444007.1:8106104-8149752 GCF_000243295.1 Trichechus manatus latirostris
CCATAAGCAACATCATGATAAACGGAGAAAAGATTGAAGTTGTCAAGGATTTCATTTTACTTGGATCCACAATCAATGTCTGTGGAAGCAGCAGTCAAGAAATCAAAAGATGTATTGCACTAGGCAAATCTGCTGCAAAAGGTCTCTTTAAAGTATTAAAAAGCAAAGATGTCACCTTGAATACTAACGTGTACCTGACCCAAGCCATGGCATTTTCAATCGTCTCATATGCATGAGAAAGCTGGACAATGAATAAGGAAGACCGAAGAAGAACTGACATATTTGAATTATGGTGTTGGCAAAGAATACCGAATATACTATGGACTGCCAGAAGAATGAACAAATCTGTCTTGGAAGAAGTACAGACAGAATGCTCCTTAGAAGTGAGGATGGTGAGACTTCATCTCATTTCTTTGGATGTTATCAGGAAGGATCAGTCCCTGGAGAAGGACATCATGCTTGGTAAAGTAGAGGGTCAGCGAAAAAGAGGAAGACCCTCAATGACAAGGAACAACACAGTGGCTGCAACAATGGGCTCAAGCATAACAACAACTGTAAGGATGACGCAGGACTCAGTAGTGTTTCGTTCTGTTGTACATAGGGTAGCTATGAGTTGGAACCAAATAGAAGGCACCTAAGGACAACACAAGGAATTTAGACCTTCTTCTTCGGGGTTGCACTGAAGTTTCCAGCTAGAAAATATTTTGGTCATTCAGCCTTTTGCTAAACAGCAAGGGAAGTAATAGAATATTCCAAGTAACAAGGAAAACCTGCCTAACAGTAGCACTAATCAGACTCGATGGCACCTAACAACAAACAAACATAGGGCTTCTAAGGCTGTCAACTTTATGGAAGCAGAACTGCCACATCTTTCTCCTGTGGAGTGGCTGGTGGGTTCGAACAGTCAACAACTTTTGGTTAGCAGCCAAATGCTTAACCACTTCGTCACCAGGGCTCCTTCAGGGGACTACGCACATATTAAATAATGTATGTTTCAACACAATGAAAGTACTCTTTTTCTTAACGACAACTTGAATAAGCAAAACTGAAAGATTTTTTTCTATGTGACTTGTAATGCTTCTAGGAGAGAGAATGATAGATCGATATAAACATGCTGATGATCACACGAGACAGGTATGCCCACAGCTTAAATTGCTTATATTTCTTTAGTATCTCCTATAGCAAGTACAATACGGTTCTGCCCAGAGAAGTTGCTGAAAATATTTGATACATGAATGCACGTGTAACAGGATGCTGAGAAGACCTTTCCTGTGGTCCCTAAGTTGAGACAAAGGGGCTCTAATATGTTACCAAAAATAGAAGCCATCAACAAAAGAAATCCAACACTTCTCCCAGGCTAACCAAAAAGAGATAGAAGTGACCCTATTACTTCTAACTATCACCCCTTTCCTCTCAGCCTATATAAGGAGCTTTTAGAGGTGGGAAAGTTACTTTTGTGGAGAGTACAGTGTTTGAAGTAAGATGTACCTTCCTTCCCATCCCATAGGATACAGCAATGGGTGCTTCTGGGGACTGAAATTTCCCCTCACAAGGCAAATGAGGGGATTGTCCAAGACAATCATACCTATAAAAAGGGATGGGTAACATTCTGTTTTGTAGTAGAATGTTTGCTTAGGCAGAAGACTTATTAATCTGAGCAGATAAGTATAGTGAGAGACAGCAGTGCTGAGAGAGGGGGTGGAGGCACTTACCTTCACAGATCTTAATCTCCTAAACTGTAAAGTGATAATAATGCTTGCGCTATTTATCTCACAAAGTTACTGTGAGGATTGTTTAGTGTAATAGTTGTAAAAATTTTTGTTTGTAGATATTTATATTAAAAAGTTGATGCTATTAGAAAACTGATTCCAAATAAAGCAGCTTGAATTTCATGGTAAAAAGTCTTAATATAATAAATTCTGAATAAATCATCAATGAATAAATATTAAATGAACTAGCCTGTGTTAGTCATTTTGAGAGAGAAAAAATACTATCTCAACCTCAAAGAGGTCACAATTTGGTTGGGAATGCAAAACTAACAGAAAGGAACAAGTTTTTGCAAATGGTTCAGGCAGCCATTAACCATCATTCTCAAAGGATTTAAACAAAGGAAAGCTACCTTCAAAAACTTCTTCTATTTACAAATAAATTTTTATGCATATATTTAAAAAATAAATAGTTTCAGTGGCATTTTGGTATTTTTGTTTCTTCCTCTTATATTTAGAGGAAATAGGATGGAAGATTTAGAAATATAGCATCAGAAATGGAGTTTGAAATAAAACCGTCATGCTCTGGAAGCTGCATAATATAGTTCTCACACTAGAGAGAATATTTTTTCCCCTCAAATAGAAGAGAAATAATGTGCATGAATATGAAACATAAAGAAGAGCAGAGACAAAATTATTTATCTTTTTTCAGTGATTAGGGATTTTATGCTAAAATTTTCACAGATGTGCTCCTGAAAAATTGTGTGTAAGCTAAATTTCTGTACAGAGAGTAATTTTTCCTTTGACACACAATCATCACTTTGGAGATATTTCATCTCTCTGGGCCTTAGATTTCTCATGTGTAAAGTGAAGGCACAGAACTAGATGATATCTTATGTTTTTTTTCTAGCTTTAGAATGCTATGACCTTATTTGTGATTGGTTTTCAACTGGCAACAGGCCCTAAAACTCTTGCTTTCCTCTCGGGACAAAGGCTAATCACCTGTACGTAATACTTAAGGGCATCGAGAAGGTTCTACTTAAAGAGATTCAAGAATGATTCTAAGTGTGAGGCTTAGTAAAGTATTTATGGTTTATAAAGCATGAGATGTTTACATAAATTTAGATCAATAAAAACTTACGCGTTTCAAAGATGCGTAGCAGGGAAATATTTCATACAATTGAAATTAGTCTAAGTACGTAAAACAGAACGAAATACTGCCCAGTCACACACCATCCTCATAATTGTTTCTATGTTTCAGCCCATTGTTGCAGCTGCTGTGTCAATCCATTTCATTCCGGGTCTTCCTATTTTTCATTGATCCTCTACTTTACCAAGCATGATATCCTTCTCCAGTGATTGATCCCTCCTGATAACACGTCCAAAGTCTGTGAGATGTAGAGATGTAGTCTCGCCATCCTTGCCTCTAAGGAACATTCTGGCTGTACTTCCAAAACAGATTTGTTCGTTCTTCTGGCAGTCCATGGTATACTCAATATTCTTTGCCAACACAATAATTCAAAGGCATCAGTTCTTCTTCAGTCTTCCTTATTCATTGTCCAGCTTTCACATGCGTATGAGGCAATTGAAAACACCATGGCTTGGGTCAGGCCCGCCTTAGTCTTCAAAGTGACATCTTTGCTTTTAACACTTTGAAGAGACCTTTTGCAGCAGATCTGCCCAACACAATACTTTGTTTGATTTCTTGACTGCTGCTTCTGTGGGCGTTGATTGTGGATCCAAGTAAAATGAAATCCTTTACAGCGTCAATCTTTTCTCCGTTTATCATGATGTTGCTTATGGGTCCTGTTGTAAGGATTTTTGTTTTCTTTATGTTGAGATGTAATCCATACTGAAGGCTGTAGTCTTTGAACTTCATCAGTAAGTGCTTCAAGTCCTCCTCCCTTTCAGGAAGCAAGGTTGTGTCATCTGTATATTGCAGATTGGCAATGAGTCTTCTTCCAATCCCGATGCTGTGTTCTTCTTCATACTGTCCAGCTTCTCGGACTGTTTCACAACTCACAGATTGAATAAATATGGTGAAAAGATACAACCCTGATGCACACCTTTCCTGATTTTATACCACGCGGTATCCCCTTGTTCTCTCCGAACGACTTCCTCTTGGTCTATGTACAGGTTCCACATGAGCCCAATTAAGTGTTCTGGAATTCCCATTCTAGTTGCAATGTTGTCCATAATTTGTTATGGTCAACACAGTCGAATGCCTTTGCATAGTCAATAAAACACAAGTAACCTCCTTTCAGTATTCTTTGCTTTCAGTTGAGATTTATCTGACATCAGCAATGATAATCCTTTGTTCCACGTCCTCTTCTGAATCCGGCTTGAATTTCTACCAGTTCCCTGTTGATGTACTGCTGCATTCACTTTTGAATGACCTTCAGTAAAATTTTACTTGTAACATTAATGATATTGTTTGATAATTTCTACATTCTGTTGGATCACCTTTCTTTCAAAGAGGCATAAATATGGATCTCTTCCAGTCGGTTGGCCAGGTAGCTGTCTTCCATATTTCTTGGTATAGACGAGTGAGCACTTCCAGCACTGCACCCATTTGTTGAAACATCTCAACTGATATTCTCTCAATTCCTGGAGCCTTGTTTTTTGTCTATGCCTTCAGTGCAGCTTGGACTTCTTCATTAAGTACCATTGGTTCTTGATCATATACTATCCCCTGAAACGGCTGAATGTTGACCAATTCTTTTTGGTACAGTGACTCTGTGTATTCCTTCCACCTTCTTGTGATGTTTCCTGTGTCATTCATTATTTTGCCCATAGAATCCTTCGATATTGCAACCGGAGGTTCGAATTTTTTCTTCAGTCCTTTCAGCTTAAGAAATGCTGAGCATGTTCTCCCCTTTTGGTTTTTTAACTCCATGTCCTTACACATTTCATTATAATAATTTACTTGGTCTTCTTCTACCCTTTGAAATCTTCTGTTCACCTCTTTTACTTCATCATTTCTTCTGTTTGCTTTAGCTATTCTACATTCAAGAGCAAGTTTAAGAGTCTCTTCTGACATCCATTTTGGTCTTTTCCTTCTTTCCTGTCTTTTTAATGACCTTTTGCTTTCTTTGTGTATGATGTCCTTGATGTCATCCCATAACTCTTCTGGTCTTTGGTCATTAGCATTCAGTGTGTCAAATCTATTCCTGCAATGGTCTCTAAACTCAGGTGGGATATACTCAAGGTTGTACTTTGGTTCTTGTGGACTTGTTTTCTTTTTCTTCAGCTTCAACTTGAACTTACTTGCATATGAGAAATCGATGGTCTGTTCCGCAGTCGGTCCCTGGCCTGGTTCTGACTGATGATAGTGTGCTTCTCTATCTTCTCTTTCCAGAGATGTAGTCAATTTATTTCCTTGGTATTCAGTCAGGAGAGGTCCATAGTACAGTTGCCATCAAAAAAGGTATTTGCAATGAATAAGTTGTTGGTCTGGCAATATTCTATCATGAAATCTCTGGCATCATTTCTATCACCAAAGCCATATTTTCCAACTATCAATCTTTCTTTGTTTCAACTTCTGCATTCCAATCACCAGTAATTATTAATGCATTTTGATTGCATGTGATCAATTTCACACTGCAGAGGTTGGTAAAAAATCTTTAATTTCTTCATCTTTGGCCTTAGTGGTTGGTGTGCAAATTGGAATAATAGTCGTATTAACTGGTCTTCCTTGTAGACATATGGATATTATCCTATCACTGACAGTGCTGTACTTCAGGATAGATCTTGAAATGTTCTTTTTGATGATGAATATTACACCATTCCTCTTTAATTTGCCCTGGCATAGTAGACCATACGACTGTCCAATTCAAAATGGCCAATTTCAGTCCATTTCAGCTCCCTAATGCCTAGGATACTAATCTTTATGCATTCCATTTCATTTTTGACAACTTTCAATTTCCCTAAATTCATACCTTGTACATTCGACATTCTGATTATTAATGAATGTTTGCAGCTTTTTCTTCTCATTTTGAGTCTTGCCACATCAGCAAATGAAGGTCCTTAAAGCTTTATTCCATCTACATCATTAAGGTCAACTCTACATTGACGAGGCAGGTGTTCCCCAGTCGTATTTTGAGTGCCTTCCAATCTGAGGGTCTCATCTTCCAAGACTATATCAGACAACGTTCTACTGTTATTCATAAGATTTTCACTGGCCAAGTTTTTTAGCAGTAGATCACCAGGTCCTTTCTTTTAGTCTGTCTTAGTCTGGAAGCTCCACTGAAACCTGTCCACCATGGGTGACTCTGCTGGTATTTGAAATACCAGTGGAATAGTTTCCAGCATCACAGCAACACACAAGCCACCACAGTAGGAGAAACTGACAGATGAGCAGTGACAAGATAAGTGAGGTCTCTAAAATCCCTGTGGTATTAACTGTTATTACCATGATTAATTTCCAATGGAATGTTCAACTAATATTATGCATCAGCCAACCTTTTATATTTTAATATAATTAAGATGTCCCAAATAAAGAGAAATTCAAAGACTCAGCTGCGAATAAAGAAGGCTATTTATTTTTTCACATTTAAATAATTTTTTAAAAAAATTTTTTAAAATTGTACTTTAGATGAAAGTTTACAGAACAAATAGTTTCTCATTAAACAGTTAGTACACATACTGTTTTATGACTTTGGTTAACAACCCCATAACATGTCAACACTCTCCCGTCTCGATAGAAGGCTATTTAAAATCATATGATAAGGGAAGAATACTCAGAGCTGTCTCTAGTCATTAATTCTAATATACTACAAACTATTCCAGACAGTTCTCATGAAGTGTCAGAATTCATAATATATGCAGTTATAAATATCTCAAGCTTCTTTGAAATAAATGAAGAGCTTCTGATTTTAACGAGATAAGAAAGGCTACACGTCATGACAAACCATAAAGCTAGAGATCACTGAGATATACTTTGAGTATATAATGGTAAATCACATATTACAGAATACGAACTCATAAATCTGACTGGTTCCTTTCAATAATACCAAATTGGTTAGTACCCATTTGTTATGGATTGAATTGTTTCCCCCCAAAATACGTGCTATAAATTCTAACCCTTATACCTGTGGTTGGAAACCCTGGTGGCATAGTGGTTAAGAGCTATGGCTGCTAACCAAAAGGTCTGCAGTTCGAATCCACCAGGTGCTCTTTGGAAACTCTATGGGGCAGTTCTACTCTGTCCTATAGGGTCGCTGTGAGTTGGAATTCACCTGATGGCAATGGGTATACCTGTGGTTACAATTCCATTTGGGGATGAGTTTTCTTTGTTATGTTAATGAGGCAGTATTAGTGTAGGGTGTGTTTTAAATTGCTCTCTTTTAAGATATAAAAGAGTAGATTAAGCAAGCAAGTAAGCACAAACTGAGGGGATGCTAAATGATCACCAAGGAAACTAGGAGTAGAAGCTGAAAAGAGACAAAAGCCTTCTCTTAGAGCAGACAAAAAGAAAGTCTTCCACTGGAGCCAGAGCCCTGAATCCAGACTTCTAGCCCCCTAAATTGTGGTGTTTCTGTTATAGCAGCACTAGATAACTAAGATGCCGTTTTTCCATATTTCCTCATTGAAAATAAAAGCCTTTCAGGGGTGAACTAATTTGCCAATTCATTTAAAATCCAATTATTAAATTTTTATTTAAAAAAACCTAAAAATTTATTTTAGATACAAAAGACTGATAAATTTAACTGCAATTACAGCTAACTAAAATTATCAGCTATAATGCAATAGACGGAGCCCTGCTGGCACAGTGGTTAAGAGGTGCTAACCAAAAGGTCAGCAGTTCGAATCTACCAGCTGCTTCTTGGAAACCCTATGGAGCAGTTCTACTCTTTCCTGTTGGGTCACAACGAGCTGGAATTGACTTTATGGCAACGGGTTTGGTTTTTTGGTTTAGTGCAATAGACAAAATATTACAATATTTATTTTAGATATATTCTAAAATTAAATTAAAAAAATAAATGTTTCATACCACACTATTGGCATAATATATCTTAATATGCAATGAAAAAGTAATCTAAGACATGAAAGAAAATATATTTGATAAATGATTACTAGCAATATTTCTTGGAGTCAATTAAATCTTTAAAATGTTATGGTGGGTATAAAATGTACTGATATTTTTCAACAATTATAGACTCTGTTTTAAAACAAAATGATTTAAAAAAATTCATGCTTTGGCATCTCCAACCACACTGCCAGAGTCATTTGAATATGTTCATAAGTACAATCATGATCATTTAACAACCGCAATACGTTCTGTGAAATAGGACGTTAAGTGATTTGGACATTGTGCGAACATGCCTAAATCACGAGCAATAGCATTCACTGATTTTCCACCTTTGTGCTGTTTACTGACCTGTTGTTTCACTTCCAGAGTGTTACTTCTCCTTTGCCTCTTGCTGCTGCAAATCTCTCACAGGAAATTTCAAGCCTCCACTCTCCTCAAATGTTCCATTTTCAACTCTCTTATACATCTCAGAGTAAATAGAAGCCATGAAACCAACAATTGCATAACTTTCCTCTAGTTACAGTGAAAGAGAGGCAGTTTCTTCTGCCTTAGGCCAGTTTCTTCACTTATACTCTAAATCCCAACTCTTTTCATCTCAGGGGTACAATAAAGGAAAGACTAGAAAATAGCAGATGCCAAGATATGCATGGACACCACATCAGTAAATGTAAGATATGTTTTTTTTTTTCTATTGCTTGACATTTCAGCAGCATTTGAAAGTGCATATCTGAAAAAAAAATCATGAAATGCCACCTATCATTCTGACTTCTCAGGCTTTTACATGTTTGACTATCTCTACTTACGCTGGTATGTGACCACGGACATATATGCGGTTGGACTTGGTTGGACGTTGCCCGAAAGGACGTTATGTGGTGTATCACTGTGTTTATTTTTAGAAATAAATTAGAATAGCCATTCTATTTGAAAACCTGAGATACATTTGCTGGTTAAAACACATGGGCCTACTTTAATTAAAATGGTAAAAGACTACAAACGATAGTTATAATACCACATGTAATTTAGCAAGAACCCACAAATGACAAACATGTACATAAAGCTACAAGTTGGTACCAGCCCCTCAAGAAAGATAATTTTAAATTACTTATTAACTAGTACTTGAAATAATTGTCTTCTTTTCAACCAATTAAGATACAAAGACTTTTGTGGCATTTTAAATTTTAACAGAAACTTATTCTTTAACTTTGGCTGGGCAATTTTCAGTAAGGTTTCATTGTCCCTGAAGTCTAGTCAATTTTTTGTCTAACTCCCCATAAAAAAAATCACAGGCTTGCCTATCCTATGGATTCTTGCAATATTGCTACTCAATGGTTAGCAGGAACTGTAAACTAATTTTAACTAAAAGTTCAACAGTTTCTGATAGGACTGATATCCTTCACATAAAGAGAGATGAGAATGAGGCTAGGTTTAAAGCTGGCCCGAAACAACTCAAACACAATAGAAAGACAACGCTCAGTAATCAACAATCATGGCTTATCTTCATTCCTACTGAATATCGGAACAACATGCTAAAAGGCATTTATAAAACACTTAGGAAATCAGAAAGCATGACACTTTATTAAAATGTTACAATTTATCTCTCAAGCTAAAAGACAGTGAAACACTAGAAACATGTCCATTAAATCTAAGAGTAAGATAAAGATGTCCACGAGGTATAAATTGGAAAGGAGGCAAAATCATAATTTGCAGATGTAACTGGAAAATCTGAATCCACTGAAAAACTATTATAAATAACAAGACAGAACAATAATGTAGAGGTAGTACCCAACTTGCAACCTATTCAAGTTACGACAAACCGTACTTAGAATACCGTTTTTTTGGTACATCTTATAGTTAGTAATATGTAATACATACAATGTTGCAGTGCATAATTTGCTGATGTTATCATTTTCATATGCTCACCTTCAGATGTTCAATTTTATGATTTACTGTTCAAAACACTGCCATATAGCAGACCATGGCCTCGTCTACAGTGAAATTGGTGTCCGTGCCGAGAGTCGTAATGGATAGAAAATTGGACCCTAACGCTCATTGCTTTTCTGAAATCAATAGGAAGATCCAGGAAGCAGTGAGATGTTACCATGAAATATATGAAGACAAAAAAGAAAAGGACCATACAGAGAACTCACACCATTCCCATTCCTAGGCATAATCCAGATGATCCAAAACCTTCCACAAGTGGAGTTATTACCACAAATGACAGAAAGTGAATTTTGTCCAACTCTTTTTCATTATCAGAGTAAATTTTTATGATTTGTGTATTTTTTATGTATTAAAATAGATCTGTAAGTTTATTTGTAATGTTTCCAACCCCCAAAGACAAATAAAGATTGGTTTTATAAAGATACTGTCACGGATTGAACTGTGTCCCCCAAAAATATCTGTCAACTTGGCTGGGTCATGATTCCCAGTATTGTATGATTGTGTAACATTTTGTAATCTAATGTGATTTCCTTATGTGTTGTAAACTCTATCACTATAATGAGATTATATGTGATTTCCTTATGTGTTGTAAACTATCACTATGATGAGGTTATATCGATGATGTTTACAAGATTAGATAGTGTCTTAATCCAATCTCTTTTGAGATATAAGAGAGAGAAGTGAGCAGAGACCCATGGGAAACTCATACCACCAAGAAAGCAGTGCCAGGAACAGAGCACGTCCTTTGGACCTGAGGATCCTGTGCAGAGAAGCTCCCAGACCAAGGGAAGACTGATGACAAGGACCTTCCTCCAGAGGTGATAGAGAAGAGAGAGCCTTCCCCTGGAGCTGACACCCTGAATTTGGACTTGTAGCCTACTGGACTGTGAGAGAATAAACTTCTCTTTGTTAAAGCTATCCACTTGTGGTATTTCTGTTAGAGCAGCACGAGATGACTAAGACAGATACTGATAATAATAAAAACAAAAACAAAAAATGAGGTATTTGACTTACGTAAGAACTGACTTACAACAGAGTCATCGGAACAGAACTCTGTCGTAAGTTGGGGACTACCTACAGCTGATAAATGATGATGATGATGATGACTGAGGATAGTGAAAACTTACAATAGTGAAAGCTTCCATAGTGCTCCCACTATCCTATGAAGTATATATCATTATCTTCATTTTATGGACTGGGAAATAGGCACAGAAAGATCAAGTGACTGCTTAAAGTCACACAGTTGATAAGGTAGGGTTGACATTCAAACACGAGGTTACTTGTGTGTTTTTAATCACTATACATACCGGTGAGAAAAAATAATAAAACACCCCAATAATAATAGCAACAAAAGATTAAAATACGAGTCAGAATCGGCTTGAAAGTACACAACAACAACAATCCTAACAAGAAATATGAAAGAAAACTTTAAAATGCTACAAAGGAACTTTAAATAGAGAGGCAAACACTGTTTTTTAGGGAAAAAAACTCGATATCAAATGTCATTTTTTCCTATTTATCCATAAATTTAATCCCAATATAAATACTAAAATGATTTTTTTTTTTCAGGAGCAGGAGGAAAGACAAGCCAATTCCACAATTCAGATAGAAACACAGTGCCAAGTGATGGTATAATCATAATTATAATTTTAATAACTATTTGGTAGTGGGAAAGAAATAAACAGGAACAGACAAATGTAACTGAAAAAAGGACACAGCAGTTGACACAAATACATGTAGGAGTACAGTTTACCATAAAGGGGTATTTAGCATCACAGGGAACTACTTATTTTATGCAAGAAAATATCTTTTAACTAATCTTAAACCAATTCCAGCAATATACATTTGATATAAAATTTTATATAAAAATATAAAATATATTAACTAAACTAAGTCTGTCAGGACTCTTACCTGACCACCCTTTGGTAAGCTAAGTGTTTATGTTGATTTCTGTAGGATTTCTGAACAACCATCTATGACTCAGATAGATGCATTCTGGAATAATACTAATTTAGCAAGCCTTCTAAATTGCTCACGATTGACCTTTAGCAACAAGTCTTTAGTAGATATGAGAATGCTGCAGATAAAAGTTGACTTTTCTTTTTTCATTAGACACCCCTCTTTAAGTTCTGTGCCAGCACCAGTACAAATCGGACCAAGAACTGAATGTTTAGTAGTAGGTCTATTTACAATTCTTGAATCTCATCTACATGGCTTTTTATTTATTTTGCATATTTTATAGGCTGTCCTGGGAGAATAGCAGGAATAAATAGGACTTTATACCCTGGAACTGTGAACATCATTAGACTCACAGAATCCTGTATATAACAACTGTGGTGGCCACTGTTGCTAGCCTTTCTATGGAATGGTGCCAGAATCCGTTTCTCTTTAAATGTCAAGGAATGTCAGCGATACATGAAATGAGATCCCTGAATGTAGAGGCTGCATAAGGAAGATCTCAGTGCAGGAGCCCAGATATTCATTAGCCAGTTGGAATTATGCTATCTGTGCCCATTACTCTTCATGAACAAAATATATTCTATAAATGTACTGGTGGACAAACATTGTTACAGGAGCTGTCTCATATCAATACTGTTACATCAAGCTGTAAAGGAATAAAAACTGTCACCAGCATAGCCTTCCTAGCAACTGCAAGGTGGATATGCTAATGTTGTGTCAAAACATCACCCTGATGTCTACAGGGATATATGTAGTCTCAGGGTCTCAGATCACTTAATCTGCTAGCTTGGGTCAGTCTTAAGCAGGGCATTCCACCCTATTTGGTCCTAAGTGTTATTTTCACCAAACGACAATAATTCCTATTCATTTGCTTCTTTTGTGTTTCCAGTCAAGAACTCTAACACTAACACTCTCCTACCCAAAACTTCAAAACATCTCTTTCTATTCCTCCTCATCCCCCAGACAGACAGACAGACAGACAGACGCGCACACACACACACACACACACTTCCTCAATACAGTACACAACAGAAGTCTTCCTAGTGCTCATTCTGTCATTACTTAATTCTCACATGGTTCTGGACAATTTTTTGCCCCTTATTTCACTTTCTGCATTTACAAGGCAGGACTCCATTCAGAAGACACTTATGTAGACTGAAATCTCTACACTCAAGAAAGTGGCATTTTAATAATTTGATGACTTAAGGTGAGAAAACCCAAAGATTTTTATAATGGAGAGGAAGAAAACATCTTTAATATGCTACTACAAATTCTGATTTCCCAAAGATAACTGCATGGAAAAGAATAATGGGAAATATTTAAAAATTTAGTGACAAGTTAGCATGTAAATTTTCCAAGTTTCAGACTGCTATAGTAGAAACCATAATTAGATTTTAAAAATTAGAAAAATATGAAGGGTCATAGAGAAGAAGACATTGATGCAGCGTGTCGTCTCGTCAATTCCAATGCACTGCCCCATAGGGTTTCCTTGGCCATAATCTTTACAGGAGCAGATCGCCAGGTCTTTTCCCCTGCAGAGAAGTTGGTGGGTTTAAACTGCTGACCTTTCAGTTAATAGCTGAGTGCTTAACCATTGTGCCACCTATCAGTGATAAACATACATCACTAATTCAGAGTTTCTTGACTTGGAAATAAAGAACTAATCTTAAATTATTTCATTACATTTATTTATTTATATTCTGCTTCATTCCACAAAATATTTGAGATAGCTTTTCATTCCATTTACCTTTCCAAACAATCTAACACGTTTTTTTTGCCCCTTCCTGATGCATTATTTCCAACTTCCAAAACAGGTTTCTTCTGTGTTAAATTACAACCAAAATTTGGAACTGATACATTGTGGGGACGGAAGTTTATATAAAATGATAGAAATCTTGCTAATTCTGGACTCAAGGGGCTCTGTTTTAAATAACATTTGAAAATGGAAAACAAACAGCATAGCTGTAATGGGGAAAGGCAGAGAAGAAATCACTGATCTTCCTACCCTTCATGTGAACTACGGATATGTTCCCAGTCACCTGTCCTTATGTATCCTCAATTAATAAGGTACTTACAAAAGATGCAGTCCACGTTGCTGTGAAGTGAGAACTGAAAACGTCTTTGTAATTGTAAAGCCCTTTATAAATTATCACCTGCATGTAGTAGGTACTCAATAAATATTTGCTGAGTGAGTAAACTATAGTTAAAATTCCCTTTAAATGATGAGGAAAAAAAGGAAAGGTAAAATAGCAGATTTTTTAAAAAATTATTTGTCTCTTGGTTTTTCCTTAAATCCCCACCAACATTTCTCTTGCCTCTGTCCATTTCTTCTCTTGAAATAAAATTGTTCATATGTTTAAGTTTTCAGGAGGTGGGACAGTTTCCATGTTATATGACAACTGTGTTTATACTCATACTCACACATACTCATATTAAGACCCTGCAATTACTACTTGGATCACTGCACACATTCTGAGTTGATTTGATAGTGTTAGTTTTTACTGATTTCAAGAGAGAAAACATCATCAAATGTTAGTGGGGACCATAAAATTTTTGAGTCTTGAATGAATTTCTCATTCTGATTTATTTCCTCAGGAATGACCTTTGAAATTCCAGTGTTGTAGGCTGGTACAGCTGATCAGGAACTGCTCTTATAAAAGAAGAAGAGGGGGGAACCATCAAGACGGAGATTTATAATAGGGCTGGCCTGCTGGCAGTAAAGACAAGAGGACAGACTCAGAGAGTGAGCAGGTTGAGACTGCTGATTAGTGAAAGAGGTTGTGGTTTTTGTTCATGAAAGGCAAATTAACGTGGGGAATAAGGTTAGACATAAATAAGTAGAAAAAGAGTAGACTGGTATAAAAATACAAAAAGAATCAATGCAAAAAATAAACACTTTAACCATAAATATGAATGTCTTATCACTGAGGATTTTTTTGCTCCCGATGGATACACATTTCTGCTTAACTACAAAGATATGACTTATGAGAAAACGGTATACATGTCTTTTTAAGAATTTAAACTTTTCTTAAAGGAGTTGTTCTCAAACATTGAGGAACATAAGAATCTCTCAGGGACCTTAGTAAAAACATAAAATTCTAGGGGCCAACCATCAGAGATTGATTTAATAGATTTGGAGTATGGGGGGGAGTCTAGAATATGTATTTTCAACAAGTATAGAAGATTTTGACAACTTTTTTTCAGATAAATTGTTTTAGAGAAAATAATGTAAATACTGATTAATTGAAATTAAGCTAATGTTAATTAATTCAACAAATATTTATTGATTACCTACTACAAGCCAGGTACTGTGATAGGCACTGGGGATACAGTGGTGGGCAAGATCCAATCTCTCCCCTCTGCATAGTGGAGGGCTAAAAAATAAAACAAATAACCAAAGAGATAAATACATAATTTTAAACATAATGCGAGCTATACGGATTGAACTGTGTCCCTCAAAAAGAGATGCTGAAGTCTTAATCCCTCACCTGTAAATGTGACTTTGTTTGTGGAAACAGGGTGTTTCTTTACAGATGTTATCAATTAAGGAAGTCATACTATAGTAGGGTAGGTCCTAAACCTTTATCCCTTCTGAGTGGCATTCTATAAAAGGAGAGGACAGAGAGGGAAACAGAGTCACACACGGGGAAGACAGGAACCCCAAGAAATGCCTGGGGGTACCAGAAGGAGAGAGAGACAAGAAAGGTCTTTCCCTAGAGTGGGTAAAACTGCCAACACCCTGAATTCAGACTTCTATCCTCCAGAATTGTGAGGATATAAATTTCTGTTCTTTAAAGGCACCACTTTGTGGTATTTTGTTTATGGTAGCCCAAAGAAACTAAGACAAAAAACAAAAAAAACCAAATCTGTTGCTGTCACCAGTTTCGACTCATAGCGACCTTATAGGACAGAGCAGAACTGCCCCACAGGGTTTCCAAGGAGTGGCTGGTGGATTCAAACTGCAGACCTTTTGGTTAGCAGCCCAACACTTAACCATTGTGCCACTAGAACTCCAAAACTAAGACAAATAGTAGTAAATATTCCTGATTAATAAGAATCTGTGATTGATTAAAAGAGCCCTGGTGGCACAGTGGATGAAGCACTTGGCTGCTAATGGAAAGGTCGGTGATTCAAACCTACCAGCCGCCGCTCTGCAGGAGGAAGATGTGGCAATCTCCTTCCATAAAGATTTACCACCTTGGAAACCCTATGGGACAGTTCTACTCTGTCTACAGGGTTGCTATGAGTTGGAATTGACTTGATGGCAATGGTTTTTTTTTTTTTTTGGGTGATTGATTAAGTGAATGCTTTGTACAATACAACTGAGGGTTAACTAGTATAGCCTTCTTTGTAGTAATTATTTAAAGTAAGTAAATATATATCAAGACCATAGTAATTTTCAGGCACTTAATTAGTCCCTGGGGATCCAAAGATAAGAATGGTTTTTTCCTCAATGTATCCATAAACTAGAAACCCTGGTGGCGTAGTGGTTAAGAGCTAGCTACAGCTGCTAACTAAAAGGTTGGCAGTTTGAACCCACCAGGTGCTCCGTGGAAACCCTATGGGCAGTTCTACTCTGTCCTATAGGGTTGCTATGAGTTGGAACGGACTTGATGACAACGTGTTTGGTTTTTTTTTAAATCCATAAACTAGCAGGGAAGAAATTATGTGATTCTTTTATTTTCAAAAGTATGTTATTTTTTAAGAAGCTACAATGTGTCACACACTGTGCTAAGCAATGTAAACACAAAAATGAAAAAAATACTGTTGTTACTCTTCAGGAATTTAAAGTTTAATAAGCAAAACATATACAGAGGCCTAAAGGCAGTTGGGTGGTGCAAACAGTTAAGTGCTTGGCTACTAACTGAAGCTTGGTGGTTCAAATCCACTCAAAGGCACCTCAAAAGAAATATATGGTGATCCACTTCCAACAGGTCACAGCCATTTGAAAACATGTGCGGTCCTACTCGGAAACACATGGAATCAACTTGAGGCAACTTTTTTTCTTAAGGCAGAAGCATATATGAGATATTCCTAAAATTGAGAGAAATCTAGTTCCTATGCTAAAGTACAGGATATTATGAGGAAGAATACTGACAGAAGAGGATGACAAGGTAGGCAAGGGGAAGATTATGGAGGGCCTTGTAGATCAAGCTAAGGATTTTTAATTTTATTATAAGGGTAATGGAAAGAGTCTTGATAAGAATTTTGGTTAAAAAAGATGGTTAGCTGAAGTCAGAAGAATGGTTTGGAGAGGAACAAGAGTGGATGCATGGAGACCACTTAGGAAACTGCTGCAGGACAGCAGGTAAGAGATCATGGCGAACTTGACTAAGATGATAACAGCAGAGATGAAGAGAAGCAGACAGATTAATGAACAGGGATTTATGATTGATTGAATTTGGAAGGTGAGACAAGAAGATTCTGGTTGAACAAATGGGGGGATGGTAATGGTAGTTAAGATGGAGAGAATGCTGAGGGAAGAACAGCTTTAAGGGAAAAAGATAATAAATTCAGCTTTGGACATGTTGAATTAGAGTTGCCTGTGAACTATCCAAGTGGAGTGTTGAGTCAGCATTAAATATATGGGTCTCCTAGATCTCAGAAGAGAAATTTGAGCTAACAATTGGAAGTCATGGTAACTATACGATGCAAGTATGTAAGATTGCCTAATATTTGTCTTGTGTGAGAACTGAAGAAGGCCTACACAGAACCCTGAAGAACTGCTACATTTAATGGCATGGAAGAGCAAGTGAAGACAGAGAAAGATATTGAGTGGAGTAAACAGAGAGGCCAGAGGAAAACAAGTAGAAATACTGTTTGATGCCCAGGAAAAATAATACATGAAAAAGAGTAAACAGTTAACTCTTCTGAAGGCTGCTAAGAGATCAAGTGAGATCAGGACTGAAATCAGTCATTTGTAATTTTCACTAGAGCAGTTTCAGAGGAGTGGGGAAAGTAGAATACAAAGTGAAGTGAGTGTACGAATAAGATAGGCATAAGGAATGGAGATAACAACTTTTATAACTCTTTTCTGGAATATAATTGAGAGATAAATGGAGACAGTCATTAGTCATGTGTCAGCAGAAGGAGAGTTACTTACAGAGGGATGGCAGAAAACAGAAGCCATAAAAGTATGGGGAAGAAGTGGGTTGACTGGCAGCATAAGAGCAATAGGATCAGAGAGTGAGCTGCTGAAACATCACATAGGCAGCAATAAACACCAGTTTCTTACAGGATAGCTATTAGAGTGTCTGTCCAATGACTAAAGCTGTCACGGCATAACTGGAGCTACTATAGTACCATGAACAGTGCTCTGGTTTCCAAAATTCTGGCTGTCTAGCTGCTGAGACTATTTAACATCTCCCTTATTTCTCAGTGTATCATCAGAATAAACCTTGATTAACCGAGGTTTGTTGTTGTTAGGTGCTGTGGAGTCAGTTCCGACTCACAGCAATCCTAGTACAACAGAACAAAACATGGATAGTCCTGTGCCATCCTCACGATTGTGGCTATGTTTCAGCCCATTGTTGCAGCCACTGTGTCAGTCCATCTCATTGAGGGTCTTCCTCTTTTTCGCTGACCTTCTACTTTACCAAGCATGATGTCCCTCGTCAGGGACTGGTCCCTCCTGATAACATGTCCAAGCGCGTGAGACGAAGTCTCACCATACTCACTTCTAAGGAGCATTCTGTCTGTATTTCTTCCAAGACAGATTTGTCCCTTCTTCTGGCAGTCCATGATATATTCAAAATTCTTCATCAACACCGTAATTCAAAGGCATCAATTCTTTGGTCTTCCCTATTCATTGTCCAGCTTTCTCATACATATGAGGCGACTGAAAACACCATGGCTTGTGTCAGGCACATCTTAGTCCTTAAAGTGACATCTTTGCCTTTTAACACTTTAAAGAGGTCTTTTGCAGCAGATTTGCCTAGTGCAATACATGGTTTGATTTCCTGATTGCTGCTTCCATGGGTGTTGATTATGCACCCAAGTAAAATAAAATCATTGACTAACTTCAAGATTTTCTTTGTTTATCATGATGTTGTATATTGGTCCAGCTGCGATTTTTGTTTTCTGAGGATATTTGAGCATACATCTTTTCTTCACATTCTGAAAACTCTTAACTTATACCTGGAGAAAACATAAGCTTAGGAATTGCAATTTTGAGTTTTGAGAGACAATCAAATTGAATGGCACACAGAATTGTGGGCTCAGAACTTAAGAAAAATGTTAAGGATGGAGCTGAATTTTAGGATGCTATCTGTGACAGATAAAGCAATGGAAATAGATGTCTGGAGACAGAAACTAACCCAAGCTGGGGATAGGAGGGAGAAAGCTATCAGAGGTGTAATGAAAAGGAGAAGTAGAACTCAGAGAATAAGTAACATTTAAAACCAAAGGAGAAGAAAATTTGCAGTAAGTGGGTGATCAATATTATGAATTTCCTCAGAGGATGAAAAAGATAAACAATGACACAAAGTTCATTGGATTAGTGTCTTGGTATTTCACCGGCAACCTCTAAAAGAATAGTTTCCTGTTCTCCTGGAAAAGAAAAGCAAAATTGGAAAAGTTGTGAATTAAGTGGGTAGAAAGTAATTAAAGGACTTAAATATACATTATTTCAAGATGTTTGACTGTGTTGAGATATAAAAACATCTTGTGGGTGGAGTAAGTTTTATATAAGAGTTTTGGACTTTTTATAAATGAAAAAAAATATGTATAGTTTGTAGGCCACAAGGAAAGAACCACTGGTAAATACCGATTCTGGAAAAGGCATAAGGAAATAAGATGAATAACATACATGGAAAGAAAGGTTTGAAAAACTGGAAATGAGGTGTCTTTCTTTAAAACAGGGAGAAAAGTGAGAGGAGAGGTGAAGACAGAGTATAATAACTAGTATACCAGAAGTCTGTGCTGGAGGTGACGAAGTCTAGGACTCACTGCCAGAGGTTTACACAGGCGGTAAACTTTTGTATAAGAAGAATGCAATAGAAAAAAAAAAGTAAGATAAGTATCTATCAAAAAGGCTTTATTTTACTAATTTCTACTTCTAGGAGCAAGAACTTAACCAGGGTTAAGGCCTATATATTTTATTGGTAATCAAAGCATCATAATATCCAGATATGTAGACTGCATAAATATTCGGCGAGGTAATAAAAGCTCTTACAGGACAAACTCTAATATTAAAGAAAAAATTTCCTTAAATTTCAAGGGAAACTAGCTTCATGAAAACAATTCTTTCAATTTTGAAAAGGAAAAGTTTGTAAGTATGTAAACATATCTTGCTATTAGCATAGACTTTTTCTTTTATTAAGGACAGCAGTAAAATCATCCTAATTCAAAGGGAAAGCAGTTCTCCTGTGTTCCAAAAAATATATTTAATCACTTTAGTGCCTTATGTGATATTACAAAAAAAACATGTAATGCTAAGTCCTACTCTAAAGGTAAGAAACATACATTCCATGTGTGTGGGGTGGTGGTGGTGGTGATGGTGGTTTATATACACATAAAATAGAATCATTTAGTCATATAAATAAAAACAATTGTAGAAAGGTGATAGTCTATATGTCTACATATAACTGAGACTATTTTGTGATGTTCTTGCAATCACTTATTCCCCTTTTAAGGATGTGAGGATATTTCTCATTAAGTATTTATGAATTTGTCCAGGAATTTTAAGGCAGCCTTTAGGTGTGAATGGCAAACTGAATAAGAATCGAATAATCTGTGACCTCATGATCATGGTAAATGGATTAAAATGACAAGCTATCGTAAATTATAAACAGAAGATAAATTATACAAAAAGAATAGTTATATTATTAATCACCTAAAGAATAACCTAAATAATAACAAATAGCATGGATTTCAGAAAATAGTAAAATTCTATCTCTTAATACATCATTTTCCTTAATCTGATGTTAATAGACAGAGCTTTTCCATATAATTTTAACTCAGCCAATCTTTGAATGGAGCGCCAGATTCTAACAGACTGTCAACTGCTGTCTTCCTTTAATTTCAGAAACAAATTCTCATTAGCACTATCCAACCGGGTGGGATTCTCTCTTTGACTAACTGAAATGAAAACTTGACTTAACTTAGAGATATATCAGAGATATTCCCCCCTCTGAGGATCAGTTCTGCTCAGGGTTGACTGATATCAAGACTCCCTTTTTAACATTCCACACAAGCTTCAGAAACGCTGTCAGTATAGTTATTGTCCTCTCAACGAACCAAGGTATTTCTTGCCAAAGACTCAGAGTTTCCATTAACAACATTCTTATCAGGACAAAGACTCACAATTAATTAAAACACAGAACTAATAATAACAACTAAAACAAATCCATAGAGATTAAGGATATACCTTAGTGGTTTTATCATTTCTTCTGATCCTTTCCCCCCCACTTACCCTTTAGCAACTCAAGCAGCCTCATTTTATAAACACAAAGGCATATATTTTTCCCCCATGGTATTTGCTACAGAGTGGAATATATTCTTGAAAGTGCTAAACTCATCATTTAAATGAAATGTAACAAAAATTAAATATAATTTGCACACACGATATAATGATATCACTAACAAGGAGAAAGAAATCCTGGTGGGCTTAGACTATATAACTCAAGAAAGGTATATTCAAAATAAAAGATGATTAAATTTACAGTTAGAATAACTATACTGAGTTAATTTAAAATATAATTTCAAGTCTGTGCATTTAAGAACTCCTTAACTTTACTGTGAATAATTGCAACCTCCCAGCTTCTTTCAACTCTTCTGGTGCTTAATATTCGCAGTCACAAGCTGTGTGTTATCACAGAATCTTAGGCCTTGCATACCTACCACGTTAGTAGTGAAACTCCATAGTGTTGCAAGAACTCTCATTAGCAGAGGGAATGTGGCCTACTAAAGTGAAGAGTTTTTTTTTTTTTTTTTTTTACCAAAGTACCACATGTGTAGGAAATAATAAGTAAAACAAATAAAATTAGTGAAGTATGCAATATTATTTTTATTTTTCATTCATCCTTTCTTACGGTGATTTTGAGATTGCTTGTGATGATCAAAAAAAAAAAAAAAGGAATTCTTGTTCTCCTTTACTTATATAAATCCCATGTACCTTTCAAAGGCTAATTCAAATAAAAAGACTTGGTAAGGCTAATAAATAAACGTCTGTTATGTGCAAGGCAGATACTTAGGGAAATACAGAGATGTCTAAGAACAGATTCCAAAGCATAAGTTTATAACCTAGTGGTAGCAGATAATGTCAGCCTTCTTTATCAAACCTTACTGACTTCAGACTACAATGATCTTCCCTTCTCTGACGTTCTATAGTACTAGATTATAAACCATCTCTCACAGTTATATTCAGGTATCTTGAAATTTTCTTGCAGTCAGAAGTCAGGATGTTATATTTGTTGCTGGTATTAATGTTTGTTTGTTATGCCCGTACTGAACCTAGCTAGCACTGTGCTGAGCAAGCAGTAGCAGACAGTCTTCTACACATCTTGTTAGCTGCTATCCAGTTGGCCCCTGACTCATGGTGATCCCACACACAGTGGAACGAAACGTTGCTCAGTCCTGAGCCATCCCCATGATCAGCTGAGGATCAGATCATTGTGATCCGTAGGGTCTTTACTGGCTGTTTTTCAGAAGTAGATCACCAGGCCTTTTTTCTCAGTCTGTGTTAGTCTGGAAGCACCACTGAAACCTATTCAGCATCATAGCAACATGCAAGCCTCCACTGACAGATGGGGTAGCTACACATGAGATACAATGGCTTGGAATCAAACCCAGGTGACCTGCATGGAAGGTGAGACTTCTGCCATGGAAGTTATACTGTTCTTTTTAGTGTATCAATTTCTGCTTTGTCCTTAATTTTCTTCCTTGTGATTCCCTTGGTTTTATTTATTAGTTTAACTTTCTGAATTCTAAATTTCCTTAAATATTACTTTAGTTGTACCTCATAGGTAAATTGTTAAACGATTTTAGACTGTTTTGAATCTAAAAGTAAGAATGGAAGACAAAAGCAAAAATATAATGTAATAGCCTTTGCTGGTATGGTACTATGTCTTCTCTAAAATAATCTAAATCTGACAGAAAAGGATATGTAGTCAAACAGAAAACAGCCAAGTTTAATGATAATAAAGAAAACCAAACCCAATGCCATCAAGTCGATTCCAACTCATACCGACCCTACAGGCCAGAGCAGAACTGCCCCATAGGGTTTCCAAGGAGCGGCTGGTGGATTCGAACTGCTGACTTTCTGGTTAGCAGCTGAGCTCTCAACCACTATGCCACCAGGGTTTCCTGGTAAAGTAATAATAATAAAGCTAACATAAAACCTGGAGCTCCTTGGAAACTCTATGGGGCAGTTCTACTGTGCCACCAGGGCTCCAATGATAATAATGGCCTCTGGAAAATACACAGCCACTCGCTATCATGATAGTTCCATTCGATTCAAAAGACCTAATGTCTCTGACACACTTTTCTTTAGTATATGTCTCTCTGCCTTTCTTGAAGTTGAAAACTGCCCATGCAATCCTGCTACTTTTACAAGCAAATGTTGTGGTTGAATCAACAGCAGGTTTTTGTTTTTGTGTTTTTAAATTTATTAATTAATTGTAAAATAAATTCATCAATAATTCAGTGGTCATGATAAGACACTGCCAGGTATCTCACTTGAAGAATTCTAAGAATTTCCCACTCTTCTCCAAATCAAGATGATAAAAGTGCTGGTTTTAAAGCCCATAAACCTTTCAGTAGTCCCATTCCATGTTTAAATGTCTATTTATTCAGAGAGGGGCATATTTCAGAAACAAACACAGCACAACCTTGGAATATATTCTCAGAATGAGGGAAAGAAAAATCCCTCAGCTTGGCGCAACCGTCCTTCACCCTCACTTTGGTGTGTATCTCCGAGTATGGACGTACTGAAACAAAATAAAGGCCAAAGAACAATCCAAGAGTGAAGTCTACTCTTAAAACGCAGAGTGGGGAAAGGATAGAAAGAAGCGGTTGGTAAAAGGACACTGCCAATTACACAGATTATCCATATACCCTACGGAGATTACGGTGGAGAGAGTGAAATGTTACCAACAGAAAATCACTATACTCACTATGTATCTCTACCAGCAAAGAAAATAATTGTTGAGATGCTCTTTCATAGTTTATATTACCAGATTTCTCCCCAAAATATGAACGTACTAATCTAATGCCAATATTTTTTTTTCAAACTTTAAATGTTTTCTTGTAGTGTCTGATTTTCCATTCCTCTCCCCATTTCAATTTCCTCATGGTCTAAGCTAATTTTCAGCTTGGTAACAAATGTCACTAATCCATCTATTCTCAACCTAGTGGTCTATTTACCTAATATAATTAGGAATTCTTAGCCACGTCTAACCAGTGACAGTACATTAGTGAGATGGTTGCACTTATACAGAGAAGAAAACAAAAGGTTGAGAACCAGAGCAATCATAAACTTGATCAACTAACTTGTTGGTCAAGGATAGATATTAGCCATTTTACCCTGTAATCAACTATTATACTTAGGAAGATACAGAAACTTTATGACTGGCAAATTTTGCACTCTGGGCTTTTAAGAGGTGGTAGCTTTCCCTCTTAACACTTAAGATTTGGCTTTTGTTAACATTTCACTTCCTTCTATTGCTTTCCATGTAGAAAACTGGCTGCCTTCATGGAAGATTTGAGAGAGGGCAAACTTTGTATAAATGAAAGAGGTTCAAGATTAAAAATTTCTAAATTACCTCCTAAATTCTTTCAGATGCTTAAGAATTATGCAGTACCTTGAATACGTAGTAAAAGAAAATAAATCAAAAGTTTGTTAGAGAAATTGAATCAGTTGATTCTTTCCTCTCAAATCAAATATTAAACAATGCTTATTTTTCACAACTAAAAAAGTAAATTCCCTAAATATCATACATATTTTAGTAATAGACATGTATATAAAGAATATATAAAATACAATCTAAAGCTCAATTTTTAGTTTATATGTTTATTTGAATAATTAATACTTTTTCCCCCATTAGTATAAAAATAATTGAATGTTGATGTCATATATGTATAATCCTATATGTTTATGCTATCATTTAAAATGTGAAAACATATTATGCATAGAAAAATTTTACATTATTTGGCCTAATTTAGTTTTAAAATTTAAAACAGAATATTACGTAACATTACAGAGTATTTTACATATAAATACTCTATAAATCAGTGGCTAACTGATAATATTTTTACAGGAGTGTAATTTTTAAAGACAATTTTTTGACAGAATGCTTAGAATTCTTAATGCATTCCTTAGAATTTCTGTCTAGGGATTTGTTTGCCTTGAACTTTCTCTAAACTTGGACTGCAGGAGAACAATTCATGTTTTAATTAAGTAAATCAAGTTCTTTTGATATCCTATACACAAATCCAATTACACCTTATTTTCTTAGTCTGGAATTTTCTTTGAATTTTGGGGAGGGGGGCTTGCACTATATTATACACTATTATGGAAAAAATAATTTCAAAAGATTTTAATTGTTTTCTACAGTAAGTCTGTCAGTGCTGAGTCTTTGCTAAAGCTCTGTAATGCACAACAAATTTTTTGTGTGCACTTTAAAATCGAATCTATTATCTCCATCAACAACAGTACTAAGCATGGAGGAAAAAAAATACTACTACATTATTTACATGAAATGTTGTTATTTTAAGAATATTCAAAGTTTTAGTTCACTTTTCTATCAAACTGCTTTATTTTACTTACCTTCGACAGGGATGACAAATTTTACACTTACATTTAGTACCAGGGCTTCCAACTCTCATTAATATTGGGCTTATTGTAATTGCTTCTAATTTCCATATTACTTATGCAGAGATAATTTGATAACAATTGTATTAGAACCATAATCACAAAGGTATTAGAACATAAATACTAAATACATAAAGTTAAATTGTTCTCAATGCATCTATTGCTCTGAATAATTTCAGCAGGCAGTGTTTAGTTCTCCTTTACGTTTATATTCTACTCTCAGTATAATTTGTTAGAAAAAAGTAGTCACATAACTGTGCCTTTCTTTCTACCTTATTGTACAAACATTTCAATTTCACCATGAGTCAGAATCGACTTGATGTCAACTGGTTTGTTTGTTTTTCTTGTTGGTTTTTTTTTTTTTGGATTATATAGTTGACTGCATGAGTAAACACATGTATCAGAGAAACAGAAGGAAATTACAAAAATGAAAAGCTATGACTATAGAGTAGGCTGATTACATATTAATGTATACATTTCAATAAACAAGAGGGTTAACACAACATTTACACTACTGATAAAATGGCAATTTATAAGTTAACTTGTATTAAGTAATTTTTTGACTTTCCTCAACTCTAAAAAAGGGATAAAACTACTTCAGAGATTTGTTTAGGGACAGATAAGATAATGTATGTGAAAAGCCCTGGTGGCACAATGGTTAAGTGCTCAGCTGGTAAAAAAAGGTTGGTGGTTCAAACCCACCTGCTGCTCCATGGGAGAAAGATGTGGCAGTCTGCTTCCATAAAGATTTACAGATTTGGAAACCCTATGGGGTCGCTATGAGTCAGAATCAAACCAATGGCAGTGGGTTTAGAATAATGTATAAAAGCCCCTGAAAACTAAAATAACTGTGGTGTATGTTTATTAAATTGTTCAAACTATAAAACAAAAAACAATGGTTTTACTGAGATGAAACTTTGTACACTGGCATTTACATTTGACTTAAAGTATAAAATACATTTTAAAGACTTCATCTATACTAAATTCATTTTTTTCTACCACCTGTCCATCAGTTTGTTGTACTGTGGTGGCTTGAGTGTTGCTATGATACTGGAAGCTATGCCACCAGTATTTCATATATCAGCAAGGTCACCATGGTGGACAGGCTTAAGTGGAGCTTCCAGACTAAGACAGACTAGGAAGAAAGGCCTGGTGATCTACTTCCCAAAATTAGCCAATGAAAACCTTACGGATCACAACATAACATTGTCTGACTCAATTTCTTTGTATATATCATCAAGAGGAATTAATTGCTAGAGGAGGACATCATGTTTGGTGAAATAGAGGGTGTGGGAGACCCTCCTGGAGATGGATTGGCAAAACAGCCATAACATGCTGGCATCGTGAGCATGACACAGGACTGGGCAACGTTTCCTTCTGTTGTACATACGGTCGCCACTGAGTTGAAGTCAACTGGACATCAGCTAACAACAACAAGAAATTCATATTTAATCCATGCTTAAAGCATATCTTGTAAACTGAAGATAATGTATGCTATGTTTTATTATGACAATAGTGCACGTAAGCAGTTATCATTACATAAATAAAACTAATAAAATCTCTGATTAGTATATGTGTGCACAAACAGGTTATCACAAAGAATTTAGCAATAATTCTTTTTTATCCACAGTTTGCATGCAACTAAGTTATATCAGTCATCGGTAAATTAACATGGCGATCCAAAGCTGACAAGGAAATAGATTAAACAATCCAGTGTTGACCACAGTATTTTTCCAAAATACATGCAGTTTTTAAAAATCCATTTTCATTCTATTCATCTAAATTACATACCTGTACTTATATTTTTCTTGAATTAATGAGCTGTGGTCAGAATTCACAAGCAGTGTCTAAGCTACTTAAGGGAAAAGTAGACGGGAGAGATATTGGCACTAGATGAAGAAATTCTTTTGGCAATTCTTTAGTAGTTTCAGAATCAAAACAGTAATAAAAATAAGAAGTAGAGGTCAAAATGAAATCCTAAACTGCAATTACTGAGGTAAAACTGCCAGAAAGATTCCTTCTTTGGAGAGCCAGCCCCCACCTTGCACTGTTTTTTCCATTTATAGTGGCTTCTAAATGTAAAGTAATAATAATAACTCAAAAACCCATTGTCCTCGAGTTAATTCCGACTCATAGTGACCCTACAGGACAGAATGGAACTGCCCTATAGAGTTTCCAAGGAGCGCCTGGTGGATTCGAACTGCCGACCTTTTGATTAGCAGCCATAGCTCTTAACCACTACGCCACCAAGGTTTCCCGGCAAAGTAATAATAATAAAGCTAACATAAAGCCAAATCAAATCCATTGCTCTTGAGTCCATTCTGACTCATGGCAACCCCATATGTTACAGGGTAGAACTGTGCCATAAGGTTCTCATGGCTGTAATCTTTATGGAAGCAGATAGCCAGGGCTTTCTTCCCTACCACCGTTGGGTAGGTTTGAACTCCCAACCTTTAGGTTAGTTGTTATTGCTAGGTGTTGTAGAGTTGGTTCCCACTCATAGTGACCCTATGTACAACAGAATGAAACACTGTCCGGTCCTGCACCATCTTCACAATCATTGCTATGTTTGAGCCCGCTGTTGCAGCCACTGTGTCAATCCATCTTGTTGAAGGTCTTTTTCCTTCTCTCTGACCCTCTACTTTACCAAGCATGATATCCTTCTCCAGGTACTGGTCCCTCCTGATAACACGATCAGAGCACGTTTGTCATCCTTGCTTCTACGGAGCATTCTGGTTGTACTTCTTCCAAGACAGAGTTGTTCATTCTTCTGGCAGTCCATGGTATATTCAATATGCTTCGCCATCGCCGGTAATCCGAAGGTATTAATTCTTCTTTTGTCTTCCTTATTCATTGTCCAGTTTTTGAATGCATATGAGGTGACTGGAACACCATGGCTTGGGTCAGGTGCACCTTAGTCCTCAAAGTGCCATCTTTGCTTTTTAACAGTTTAAAGAGGTCTTTTGTAGAGTAGTTGAATACAAACCATTTGTGCCACACAGTGACCTAAAGCTAATATAAAAGCCAAAAAAACAAACAAACAAAAAACCCAAACTCGTTGCCAGCGAGTTGATTCTGACTCATAGTGACCCTATAAAAAACCGAAAAACCAAACCTGTTCCCATCAAGTTGATTTCGACTCATAGCGACCCTATAGGACAGAGTAAAACTGCCCCATAGAGTTTCCAAGGAGTGCCTGTTGGATTTGAACTGCTGATCTTTTGGTTAGCAGCCGTGGCACTTAACCACTATGACACCAGGGTTCCCTAGTGACCCTATAGGACAGAGTGAAACTGCCCCATAGGGTTTGCAAGGAGCGGCTAGTGGATTCTAACTGCCAACCTTTTGGTTAGCAGCTGTAGCTCTTAAGCACTGTGCCACCAGGGCTCCACAGCTAGGAGAAATACGAGAATACCAGAACAATGATTCTTTTGCACCAATTATTTAGATACAATAATTTGTATCTAAATTTTCAAAGTTGAAAATTTTAATCTTTAATTACCAAATACGTAATAATGATTATTAGCATTTTGAGTGCCTATTATCTACAAGGAGCCCTGGTGGTGCAGTGGTTAAGGGCGCAGCTGTTAACCAAAAGGCCAGCAGTTCAAATCCATCAGCCACTCCTTGGAAACCCTATGGGGCAGTTCTACTCTGTCCTATAGGGTTGCTATGAGTCTGAATTGACTCGACGGCAATAGGTTTGGTTTTTTGGTTTATTGTAGATAAGGCCTTATATATATCATTCTTAAAACAAACCCCTTAGGTAGGTATTATTATAATTATTATAAGGTAACTAGGATTCAGAGAAGTTATGTGGATTATTTATGATTATACAACCAAAAATGTAAAATTAAAATTTGAAATCAAGTCTCTCTAACAGACTTAAAAAAGCTCATGCCTTTTCTCCTATAACAATCTGCTTCAGGGAATAAACATAACAGATACATGCATAAATTAAAATGAAACTGATTCTTCTTCTCATAGCTCTTTTCAAGCTTCTATTTTACTAATAACAGAGTATGGTTCATCTTTCAATTTAGAATGTCATTTTCTGTTAAAGAATCAGATATAAGAATATAAGAACATACAGTATATGAATCTCAACTGTGATTATCCAAATTTTAATGAATATGCTTTTATAGGACATATGTATACACTGTTTCTTTTGTATCTGTATACTTTCTATTATACTAATAATTGAATTTGAACCAAGAAGTCTTCAAATAAATATTAGGATGGAAAAACCAGTTAACATTTCAGATACTGTAAAAAAAAATTAATTTTTGTCTATAAAAATTCTATGAAGATAACAACTTAGATAAAACACATACCTTAAAAAGATTTCTGATAAACATAAGCATGTTTATTAAATGAATAATTTTCTAGAAAAACATGAACTTAGCAAAACTGACTCAAGAAAAAAATGAACTGAATATAATCAATGTTTCCTTTTGTAGTGATCATGGAATGTTTATCTCAGGAATGCAAGGATGAAACAATATCAGATATAATACATATCAGATTAAAGGAAAAATAAGATTAAATCAATACAGTAAACATTTGATAAAATTCAATACACAATAATGATAAACACTCAGAAATATAAAATTAGAAGGAAATTTGTTATCTTGATAAAGAGCATGTATCAAAGACATAAAACTTAAAAGTGACATAAGAAGCATTTTCATTAAATTCAGGAACAAGCAAATCTATCCATTATCACCATTTCTATTTCACTTTACACTAGAGGTCCTGCCCAATGCAATAAGAAAATGACAAAAAACAAAGAAAGAAATCAGAAGAATAGTAACTCTTCTGAAAGGAAGAGACACATTTATTTATACATATGCTTGACTGAATTGGCAACATAAAAAAAAATATTCAAGAGAATCTGCAAAGTATAAATCAAAAAGGGAATGATACAAGTTTGCTAATTATAAAACTGGCTTAAAATAAATAATCTCACTATACATCAGTAATAGTTAATAGAAAATATAATAGCATAATACATACTGCGCACAAAATGAACAAAATAATATATTTATTCTTCATATGGACATCTTAATAAGAATGTCAAAATCACATGTCCAGAATTGATTTCTACTCTCAAATCTGCCCCTCCTGCAGCCTTCCATATTTCAGTAAATAAAAACCTTCCTAACCCAGGTTGAAACTTTGGATTCATCCTTGATTCCTCACATATAATCGATCAGCAAAATCTACTGGTTCTGCTTTCCTCTTGACCATCTATACTTCTGGAAGCAGAGACTAAAACTGTTAAAATTTGCTTTGTATTTAACCATGAACAGTGTCATGTTCTCATCAACTGCACTACTATCACTTGGGTCCAAGCCACCGTAACTTGGTTTTCCTGCTTTTGCTTTTGAGCTCTTACTATTTCCTGTATAGCAGCCAGAGTAATCCTTTTAGATTTAACTCAGATCATGTCACCACTCTGCTCACAATCTTCCAGTGGCTTCTCAACTCACTTGGTATCAACTCAAAGTCTTTATGAAGGCTTTTAGGCCATATAAGATCTGGCCACTGATACCCCTGTAACTTTATTTCCTTCTACTCTCCTCCTCACTCATTCTATTCTGTACGTAGTCTCTTTACCGTTCCCCTCACATTCAAAGCATGCTACCACCTCTGGGCCTTTGCACTTGCTATGCACTGCCTAGAACATTTTTCTTCAAGAAATCTATATAACTCATTTTCTCACTTCCTTTAGGTTCTTGTTTTTAAATGTCACCTTTTCAGTGAGACCTCTGAGTCTGTCATATAAAACAGCAACCCTTGTCTCCTGTGTCCACATCTCCTCCTCCTCAGTGTTCTTTATCTCCCTTATTCTTCTTTATTTTCCTCAGTGGCACTTATCACCAACTAACAGGCTAAATGTTTTCTTTTTTGTTTATTGTCTGTAAACATAGATAGATAGCTGTCAAGCTGATCCCAACTCATGGCAACTTTATGTACAACAAAATGAAAAATGCTGCCCAGTCTCTTACCCTCATTAGCCCTCAGCTTCACCAAACATGACGTCCTCCTCCAGCAATTAATTCCTCCTGATGACATGTCCAAAGTAAGTGAGTCAGAAATGTTCTGTTGTGATCCATAAGGCTTTCATTGGCTAATTTTTAGAAGTAGACCACCAGGCCCTTCTTCCTAGTCTGTCTTAGTCTGCAAACTCTGCAAAAACCTGTCTACAATGGGTGACTTTGCTGGTATTTACCAGTGTCATAGCTTCCAGCATCACAGCAACACTGAAGCCACCAAAGTACGACAAATTGACAGACGGGCGGTGGTTTGTCTGTAGACCCCCCACTAAAAGCAAATTCTATAAGGGCAAGGGGTCTTGTTTTTGAAATTGTGCTAGGGGCTCTTTTTTTTTTTTTTTTTTTAATGCTATATCTCCAGAACCTATAACCAGTGTCTGTTTTATAGCATTTATTCAAACATATTGTTGAATAAATTAATGAATTGGTTTTTGTTATGTTAGTCTTCGTATTTGTCTTTATGATTGAAATATTTCATCAAAAGGAATAAAATAAATACTAAAAAAAGTGAACTAAAATTTTGAATATTTTTCTTATAACATTTCATGTAAATAATGTAGTAGTATGTTTTTCCCCTCCATGCTTAGTACTGTTGATCATGGAGATAATATGCACAATTTAAAAGTACCCAAAAAAGTTTGTTTTGCATCACAAAGGTTTAGCAAATAGACTCAGCACTGAGTGACATCTCATAATTAGAAATATATAAAGGGACTTCGGGCTTAATGACATTCTAACTATTAAACTTTTTAACCAACAATCTAATTTCTGACTAGGGTGTAAGGGAAAGGTTTCAAAATCATCACTTATATTTAAAATAAGCAGCAACTTTTCTTTATCCAGGTTTGCTTTATCACAAAATTAAAGTCTCATACCTCACCAACTTTTAATACACCTTTCTGTCCTTTTTAAATCAACCTCACTCAAGAGTTAAAATGTAGTAGATTAAGAGCACAGTGTGCAAGTAATATCAGTGGGAATGGTGGAATAAGGACTTCCAAAAAACTGTTCCTCCATAAAAACAATGACAACACTGGCAAAAATGATCAAAATCAACCTTTTCAGAACTCTGGAAATTAAACAAAGGTTTGCAACAATCTGAGGGGTGCCTACTCAAGAAAAATGGTGGTAGGAATCTAACAGTGAGCTTTGTGGTGTTTTCTCTTACACTATGCCCATTTCCTTCTCCTCAGTTCTGCAGTCACCTTGAAAACCAACAGCTCCCCAATCACCATGAAAACCAGCAGCCTAGCAGCCACTAGAGGAGGTAGAGTGGGTTTGGATTCCCCTAATCCACCACTTCACAGAACTGTGATTATTCGATCTATCTGCCAGTTCCCTGGAAACCTTCACTTCCAGGGCCTGTCTTTTTTTGATCTGACTCTAAGCTCTCAGTGCAAACAGCCTTTTCCCCAGGGGTAACTGTCGAAAGCAATTAGCAGACTGTTTAACATCACAGCTACCTGAGGCTGTGAAAACAGTTGGGGTAAACAAGAAGCCGACAAAAAATACTAAAAGAAACAGCTAGGAATGAGATATCCATAGAAGGCTTTGAAAAGTTCCAGCATAATTTTGGGAATTTGGAAGGGCATACATACATATGTAGGAATATGCACATGCCCAGAGAAGACCTGTCAAGGCCCTAGGCTCTCATCTTTGGCTGACCTTGAGGATCCACGCAAGCAGGAAGTGGAGACAAAGGCAGCATTTTTCATTACCTATCTGAGTGTTGAAGGAGCACCCCAACACACAGAATCCCTTGGCAAAGGCTGGTAGACTTATTGGGTCAAGATGTTTAAGGAGATCTCCGTCCAGTCATTAGCTAACAGTTAAGCTAATGGAGCAGAGGCTTTTGTGGTCCCACATGACAAAGAATACAGACTATACAGGGTTAGTTCAGAAAAGCCACTAAACAAACAAATATCAACAACCGCCACCACCACAACACATAACAACAAAAGTCCTGTGGAGGGAGGTGGGAACTGACTTCCAGAGTTGCCACATTATATCATTTAAAATGTCCAGCTTTTTTTTTTTTTTAAAAATTATGAGATGTTACTAAATAAAGACTTTAAATCAGCTATTTTAAATATGTTTATGAACTAAAAAATGCCACACTTAAAGAACTAAAAGAAAGTATGAGAACAATGTCTTATCAAATACAGAACATCAATAATGAGTTAGAAATGTTAAAAAGAATCAAATAGAAATTCTGGAGTTTAACAGTATGATAATGGAAATGAAAAATTCACTAGAGGTGCTCAACAGCAGATGTGTGCTGGCAGAAGAAAGAAGCAGTAAATTTAAAGATAGGTCAACTGAAATTATCTACTCTGGTGAGCAGAAAGGAAAAAAGAATGAATAAAAATGAACATCTCAGAGTATATTATCAGCCATACCAACATATGCATAATGGGAGTCCCAGAAAGAGAGGAGAGAAGGGGCAGAAAGAATATTTGAAGAAATTATGGCCAAAAACTTCAAAAATTTGATGAAAAACATTAATCCACACATCCAAGAAGTTCAATTAACTCCAAGTGGAATAAACTCAAACCACATTTAGACATATCATAATCAAACTGTCAAACACAATGAGAGAGAATCTTAAAAGTAGCAAGAGAGACGAAACTTATAAATTGTACATTATCAAAATTTTAAACTTTTGCTTCAAAGGACACTATTAAGGAAGTGAAAAGACAATGCATAGAATTGGAGAAAATATTTACACATCATATACTTGATCAGGGACCTGTATCCAGAACACATAAAGAACTCTTATAGATCAACAAAAACAGGCAAATAACTCAATTAAAAAACAGGCAAATGATTTGAATACACAATTCTCCGATGAAGATATACAAATGGCCAGTAAACACATGAAAAGATGTGCAACATCATTAGGTAAATGCTAATCAAAACCACAATGAGATATCACTGAATGGCTGTAATAAAAAAGACAATAACAAGTGTTGGAGAGGACGTGGAGAAACTGAAATCTTCATACATTGCTAGTAGGAATAGAAAATGGTGCAGCCCTTTGTGAAACAGTTTGGCAGTTCCTCAAAATGTTAAACACAGAGCTACCATATGATCCAGCAATTCTACTCCTAGGCATATAGCCAAAAGAAATGAAAACATACATCCATATAAAAACTTTGACACAAACGTTCATAGCAGTATTATTCATAATAGCCAAAACAATCCAAACAACCCAAATGTCCATTAACTGATGAGTAGATAAATAAAATGTAGTATATCCATACAATGGAATATTATTCAGCTAGAAAAAGGAAGGAAATACTGATACATGCTACAACATTGATGGACCTTGAAAACATTACGCTAAGGAAAAGAAGTCAGTAACAATAGGCCACATATTGTTTGATTCCACTTATATAAAACGTCTAGTACATGAAAATCCATTAAGATATAAATCAGACTAGTGTTTGCAAGGGGTTAGAGGGAGAGGGTAATGGGGAGTGACTTCTAAGGGATATGGAGTTTCTTTTGAGGGTAATGAAAATATTCTGGAATTAGCAGTGGCAGTTATACAACATAGTAGACATATTAAAAAGCACTGAATTTTACAGTTTACAAGGGTGAAATTTATGATATGTAAATATATATCTCAATTAAAAAATAGAGCACATACTGTTATGCCATAAAGATCTGGTTTCAATTTTGGTTTTATTATTCACTATCTGTGTAACCTATTAGTCCCCTTCTGAGTTTCAGTTTCATTCACACATTATAAAATAGGGATAATCATGCTTTCCTTAGAGGTTTTGAAAGGATTAAGTAACAGTTATATTAAAAATTCTAGTATATTTTAAGGTATACACCAAGTATTCAGTAATTATTAATTCTTATTCCATTATTTTCACTCTGTTTTTCAAACTCCCAACTGTGCCTTATCTTATTAATTTCTATGCTTATTCACCTTCCCCTCTCATTATGTCATTATAATTACTTAAAAGCTTTTCATCTGCCAAACGGTATCTCTACTATGAAGATGGGAATTCATGTTTTTCTACCATGAAGAGGATACAATTAAAAAATTTCAAAGAAGAAACTTATGAAATCAGTTTTTATTTAGAATTCTTTTAATTTCAAAGTGTCAGGCAGAGTTCTCACACTAAAATCCATTATATGGTAATGGTATTTCAGCTGTAATACTTCTAGAGTTTGAGAACCTACTTTCTCCTAGAAGCCTATTAAGCTTTTGGACAACTGTCATGCAAACATTTATTTACTAGTGCAGGTTCTCATTCTTGTCCTATCTGTCAACTTGTTTTAGAAATGTTTTATAATCCTTTACATATCATATTCATATACATGTTTTCTGGAGGCAGAGAATGGAATTGTTAAAATTGCTTTGTATTTAGTCATAAGCAGAGTTATGTTTATGTCTTTAATAACTATAATTTGTTAGTGACGTGAAAATATGAAAACATGTATGTACTTAGATATTTTGAAACATGAAAATGTACAGTAAGTGCCAAGGGTGAAAATTGTGAACTACTGTAAAAATATCTAATTGCAAAATCTGTTTAACTTTCACACATATTAAATGAATTCTGAACATATTTTACTATCATTAGAATATTTCTTTTTAAAAGTTAAAATATATCTCTTTAAATTTACTAGGGTATCTCAAAAACTCTATATATTAATTGAATCCAATTTCAGAGAAACCATTAAGATATTTGTGATATTTGTGATAATATTGGAAAGTATGAAATATACAAAATATTATAACTGAAAGTTTGGTTGACTATATGTATAAAGTTATTGTGTTTAGTAAGAATGATAATGTTGCAAAACCTGAACTGCATAGTTTTGTAAAATGCTATTTCTTTTGTCAACAAACAATAAGTAAGTGCACATTTCTACTCCATTATCAAACAAACCAATAAATAAATAAAAGAGAGACTTGCTATTTGGAGAAGTATGTAAAAAAAAAAAAAAGTCCCTAATTATATAACCAAAGAGACGTAAAGGTTTTCTGAAATATTTGGATGAATACAATCATATGTTGGAAATAGCTATGTTTAAAATGATAAAATTGTTAAGTAACAATAATGACACTAGGGTATATTAAATTTAACATCCATCTTCTTTTACAGTTTGTAAACTAAATCATACATACCAGATCTGTCTTTGGAGGCTCTGGACACTCAGTGGAGAAGTAAGATGCTGAACTTCTGACTCCACTGTCAGGAGCTGGCTTTGGAGGTTGTGCATGCTGTCTATAAGTAGCACTTTTAGGAGTCCAACAAAACAGGTTGATTGATTCTCGCACACAGCGTTCAATGTCAATTTCTAGATAGGAAATTTAAAAAAAAGAGCATATGTATAGAATTAGGCTTGCTATGTTTATGGAAAAAACACAATCTTTCCCAAATGCATATATCCAAAAACTATATGGTTAAGATAATAACTAAGTAGAAAAGATACCAGTAAAAAAAGTAATGAAGATTTTAATCATCGTATTTCTGACTCGAATGACAGGGGATATTTGGTATTATTATCTGCATTATGTGTACATACATATATATATGTTTCTATGTGTCTGTCTTATTTGATATTATTATCTACTTATATGTATATATGGAGCCCTGATGGTGCAGTGCTTAAGACCTCAGCTGCTAACCAACAGGTTGGCAGTTCAAATCCACCAGCCGCTCCTTAGAAACCCTATGGGGCACCTCTACTCTGTCCTACATGGTCGCTATGAGCCAGAATCGACTCAATGGCAACAGGTTTTGTTTTGGTTTTTTTTTTGTTTACACGTGTATATATGTGTTTGTGTGTATGTGTATTTCAGTACATCATTATTTAAACATCATGGAATACAAAATGTCTCCTTTTTAAGAATCTACTTAATTTACTCAGATTATATTTTCACTTTTCTAAAATAAAACAGAGGTAAGGGGTATTAGAATCTGGAAATTAGCAGGCAAAAGATTCAGATATTGATTTACCATGACTTCTAATAAATGTACTGAATGTTTCATTTCTATTTACAAAAGAATTTATAAAATAATAAAAAATTAATAAAACTCTCAATTTAGCATTTCTCCTTTTCTTTTATAATTCCTTGAATGAAGTGTAGAAAGCTTTAAGTGAAGTTTCATATGGAAAGAGATTACATGTACTTGATAAAAATTAAAAAAAAAAAAAACAGTATCACAGAAAATTTCCTTTTGTTTCTCAGATATGAAATTTAAACATCTTTGATACAGAGGTAATAGAAAGACACCACAACTCCAATTTAATATTTGTATCTTTTAATGGGATGGTAGCTCTTTAAAAACAAACCAACCAACCCGTTGCTGTTGAGTCGATTCTGACTCATAGCAACCCTACAGGACATAGTAGAACTGCCCCATAGTTTTCAAGGAGTGATGGGTGGATCTGAACTGCTGACCTTTTGGTTAGCAGCTGAGCTGTTAACCACTGTGCCACCAGGGCTCCAGTAGCTCTTCAGGAGACCAATATTCCTATATGGGGAGTTGGCCTAGGGAAAAGGGAGAGATCACACAAGGACAGCAGAAGTTCAAAAAGTTGACTGGGATGAATGAGTTTAGCACCGACTAGCTTCTCCCTTTTTACATTCCTAACATTAGCAGTTAGCAGATATTCTCATCTCCTCTGCAAAGTCCAAGTATGTTGGCTCAGATAAGAAATGGATTAAAAAATATAATAGACGTTTTAAGTTACAAAGGAAGAAGAAGTTCTCTATTTTTCTTCTTGGAATGAGGGGCTTATGTGTAAGGGGAGAAAGTAAATAGGCACTTAAGCAGACTCTGTGGTTGAAATGGTATGAGTTATGCATTTAGAGTTAACAACTTTGGTGAGGTGGAGCACCCCTGGAGAAGAGAAGGGACAATGACACTTAGTGAATGTCTACTATGTGACAGGCATTGTATATCTTCACTTAGTCAGTGACTCCTGAAGACAGGTATTACAATTATCGTTTCTGTTGAAGACGAAGAAACTAAGACTCAAAGAAACTAAATGACGTATGGTATTGTGTGTTATCCTAGGTAGAATTCTTGCAGTTACTAAAGGGTTATAATGCATCTTTTGTTATTTCCCAATTCATTTAGTTTGGGGTATCACCAGCAGGTCTGGAAGGCCTAGTTACTCAATTAAGCATTGCTGTATCTGTTATTAGTGATATTTGCCAATTTCACAGCTGGTTACTTCTATGGATACACAAAGATCAGATTTCATCACACCATATGCTATTTCTATCATAAAATCTATAAAAACAGAGAGTTAGAGAAATTTTGAGACATGGTTCTATTTATTTGAGTAATAATTAGTATAGTGAGTAATAATTATATAGCTTTAAAAAAGCTGTATAACACTATCAATTTGATATTCTAGAAACAGAAGAACACAAACACCAAGAAAATCACCCATTAAAATTTAAGATAGGTTCTTCTACTCTGCTCAGGGAGGAAGAGATATACTCAATTCATTCTAGAAACTTCTATTCAAATAGTTAAAATAAAAATTTGGCAGCTAAAGGGAGAAAATCACCAGTCATCTATCTAAAAAAAAAAAAAGCATCTCTTAACACTGCTTAGTCCCCAAAGGAAAAGAATTTTGAACCACAGATTTTGCATCTGCAGTTTGACACATCTGTCACCCACACTTCAAGTCAAGTCAATGATCCAGGTCAGAGGTTGTAGTTCAGCCCTTAAATAACTGGCTATGGAAAAGTCATTTATATTTGCTTCCAAAACACCCTACTAATACCATAAAAGGTTTACAGTGAATCTAGAGAATTTACTGGCATCCACCCCGATTCTACCCTGTTAGTACTCGCAGATATCCTATTCTTCATTTACTTGACACATGTCACCTTTCCATCTCAAAATCCTTCCAAAGCACTTTATCGTTAAGCAAATATTATGCAAGAGTACGTCATAAACTGTACATTAAAAGACGCAATTATACTTAAAAAGTAATCTCTCAGCCTATGACACCACTCTTTTCCAACTTGTATTATAGTTATTTATATATTGCATGTACCCTGGATTCAGCTTTCCCAGGTATGAATACAAACTCCATGAGATATTGTGTGACTTGAGCAAAATAATTTCTCTAAATCTTGGATTCGTCATTCTTACCCATTACTCACGTATCTTCATAGAAATATCAAACTATTTTCAAGATGATAAAACATATTTCATACGTTTTCATCTAGGAGAGGATAGGTGGAGGAGAAATCTCTCCTGAAGCCCTCGGTTCTCTTGCTTTAATGCTTATTAACTGTATCCTAGATCTATCGAATAGCTGTTGTCCTGGGACTTCTCTTTACCATCATCAAATTCCCTTTTGCTCTCTGCTATATTTGATTCTTAACTTTTTGGGTAAAACATTATCTACTATGATTTATTTCATCCTTTGGTGGATCACATCTTCTAAGAAGGGGTTACAGGAGGCAAACTATTTTGAAACCTTCCATATCTTTTAATATCTTTATTCTTCCCTTGACTGATATTTTGAATAGGTATAGATTTCTAGGATTGAATTTTTTTTCCTTCAGAGTTATGAAAGGCAATGCTCCATTGTCTTTGGCTGAGAAGTTTCATGTAATTCTGATTGATATCATTTTCATAATGACATATCCAAGTGCATACCACTTCATTGTGCTGGGTATCTGAAGGTCCCTTTGTAACCCCTTGAAATGGCTGAAAACTTCCCAAATACGATAAAACACATGAATCTACACATCCAACAAGCTCAATGAACTCCAAGTAGGATAAACACAAAGAGATTAACGCTAAGACACAGAAAATGAGATAAAGGAAATTCCCTCAACATGCTGAAGGGCATTTATGAAAAGCCCACAGCTAAGATCATACTCAACGGTGACACACTGAAAGCTTTAACCAGTGTTACTCAATATTGTACGAGCCAGAGTTCCACCCAGAGCAATTAGACAAGAAAGAAAAACAAAAGACATACAGATTGTAAATGAAGAAGCAAAACTGTCTCTATTCACAGGTGACATGATCCTACGTATAGAAAATCCCAAAGAAGCCACAAGAAAGCTAATAGGTTAATCAATGACTTCAGCAAAGTTGCATGGTACAAGATTAGCATGCAAATATCAGTTGTGTTTCAGGAATAAACAATCTGAAAAGGAAATTAAGAAAACAATCTCATTTACAATAGCATAAAAAAGAATAAAATACCTAGGAATAAATTTAAGGAGGTGAAAGAATTACACACTGAAAACTTGAAAACGTTGCTGAAAAAAGTTAAAGAAGACCTAAATAAACGAAAGACATCCTATGTTAATTGATTGGAAGACATAACATTGTTAAGATGGCAACCCTACCCAAAGGAATCTACAGATTCAACACAATGCCTATTAAAATTCCAATAGCCTTTTTTGCAGAAATGGGAAATTCATACGAAATTGCAATGGACACCTGAAAGTCAAAACGATATTGAAAAAAAAAAAAAAATGAAGGACTCAGGTTTCTGGATTTCAAAACTTACTATAAAGCTACAATAATCAAACAGTACAGTATTGGCATAAAGCTAGACATATAAAACAATGGAATAGAATTGAGAGTCCAGAAATAAACTCATATCATGAAAGAGTATTGGATTTTGTCAAATGCCTTTTCTGCTTCAACTGGGATGATTGTGTGTGTGTGTGTGTGTGTGTGTGTGTGTATGTATGTATTTTCTCCTTTTCCCTTCATTCTATTAATGCAGTACGTTACATTAATTAATTTTCTTAAGTTGAATAATGTGTTGTGGCCAGTTGATTTTTTGACACGGAGGCCAAGACCATCTGATAGGGAAAGAATAAACCCGTTGCTGTTGAGTTGTTCTGACTCATAGCGACCCTATAGGACACAGTAGAAATGTGCCATTTCCAAGGCTATAAATTTTTATGGGAGCAGACTGCCTCATCTTTTTTCTGCAGAGCCACTGGTAGATTCGAACAGCTGACCTTTTGGTTAGCAGCTGGCTGCTTAATCACTGCACCACCAAGGTTCCTTAGACTAGACTACATCGAAGACTTATTCTTTTAACACCAGGGAAGACAGTAGCCTTGAAACAAAGTAAATACAGCCTTGGTGATAGAAATGATGCCGGAGATCGCATGATAGAATTTTGCAAGAGCAACAACTTATTCATTGAAAATACATTTTCTCAACAAATGTCTATACATATGGATCTCATTGGATGGAATACACAGGAATCAAATCAACTACATCTGTGGAAAGAGATGATGGAGAAGCTCAATATCATCAGTCAGCTCATATGTAAGTTCAAACAGAAGCTGAAAAAAATTAGAACAAATCCACGAGAGCCAACGTACGACCTTAAGTATATCCCACCTGAATCTACATGTCATCTCAAGAATAGATTTGACCCATTGAACACGAATGACTGAAGATCAGATGAGTCGTAGGATGACATCAAGGACAACGTACATGAAGAAAGCAAAAGATCATTAAAAAGACAGGAAAGAAATAAAAGACCAAATTGGATGTTAGAAGAGACTCTGAAACTTGCTCTTGAATGTAGAGTAGCTAAGCAAAAGGAAGAAATGATGAAGTCAAGCAGCTGAACAGAAGGTTTCAAAGGGCGGCATGAAAAGACAAAGTAAAGTCTTATAATGAAATGTACAAAGACCTGGAGTTAGACAACCAAAAGGTAAGAACATGCTTGGCCTTTCTCAAGCTGAAAGACTGAAGAAAAAATTCAAGCCTAGTGTTGCAATATTGAAGGATTCTTTCTTTCTTTTATTGTACTTCAGGTGAAGGCTTACAGAACAAATAGTTTCTCATGAAACAGTAGTACACATATTGTTTTATGACATTGGTTAACAACCCCACAACATGTCAACCCTCTCCCTTCTCAATGTTTTTTTTTTGGTGAAAATATACATAGCCAAAGATACACCATTTCAAAAATTTCTACATGCACAGTTCAGTGACATCGACTACGCTCTTCCCATTGTGCTGCTATTCTCACTTTAGATGAAGGCTTACAGAACAAAATAGTTTCTCCTTTAACAGTTAGTACACGTTGCCCTATGACAATGGTTAACAACCTCACAACACATCAACATTATCACAATATTGAAGGATTCTATGGGCAAAAGATTGAATGATGCAGAAAGCATCAAAAGAAGATGGGAGGAATACACAGAGTCACTGTACCAAAAAGAATTGGTTGACATCATTTCAGAAGGTAGCATGCGATCAAGAAGTGATGGTATCGAGGGAAGCAGTTCAAGCTGCACTGAAGGCACTGGTAAAAACAAGGCTTCAGGAATTGCCAGAATACCAATTTTGAGATGTTCCAACAAACACATGCAATGCTGGAAGTGCTCACTTGTCTATGCCAAGAAATTTGGAAGACAGCTACCTGGCCAATTGACAAAAAGAGATCCATATTTGTGCCCACTCCAAAGAAAAGTGATCCAACAGAATGAGGGAATTATTGAACAATATCATTAATATCACATGCAAGTAAAATTTTGCTGACAATCATTCAAAAACAGTGGCAGCAATACATCAAGAGGGAACTGCCAGAAATCCATGCTGGATTCAGAAGAGGACGTGGAATGCAGGATATCATTGCTGATATCAGATGGATCTTGGCTGAAAGCAGAGAATACCAGAAAGATGTTTACCTGTGTTTTATTAACTACACAAAGGCATTTGACTGCATGGATCATAACAAGTTATGCATAACATTGTGAAGAATGGGAATTCCAGAGCATTTACCTGTGCTCATGCAGACCTGTACACAGACCACAAGGCAGTCGTTCGAACAGAACAAGGGGATTCTTCATGGTTTAAAATCAGGAAATGTGTGTGTCAGGGTTGTATTCTTTCACCATACTTATTCAATCTGTATGCTTAGCAAATAATCCGAGAAGCTGGATGATACGAAGAAAAATGTAGTATCAGGATTGGAAGCAGACTCATTAACAACCTGTGATATGCAGATAATACAACTTTGCTTGGTGAAAGAGAAAAGGACTTCAAGCACTTATTGATGAAGATCAAAGACCACAGCCTTCAGTATGGATTACATCTCAACATAAAGAAAACAAAAATCCTCACAACTGGACCAATAAGCAACATCA
>NW_004444007.1:8149852-8254897 GCF_000243295.1 Trichechus manatus latirostris
AAAGACCACAGCCTTCAGTATGGATTACATCTCAACATAAAGAAAACAAAAATCCTCACAACTGGACCAATAAGCAACATCATGATAAATGGAGAAAATACTGACGTTGTCAAGGATTTCATTTTACTTGGCTCCACAATCAACATCCATGGAAACAGCAGTCGAGAAATCAAAGATGTATTGCATTGGGCAAATCTGCTGCAAAAGGTCTCTTTAAAGGGTGAAAAAGCAAAGATGTCATTTTGAGGACTAAGATGCACGTGACCCAAGCCATGGTATTTTCTATTGTCTCACATGCATGAGAAAGATGCACAATGACTAAAGAAGACCAAAGAAGAATTAATGCCTTTGAATTACGGTATTGGTGAAGAATATTGAATATACCATGGAATACCAGAAGAATGAACAAATCTGTCTTGGAAGAAGTACATCCAGAATGCTCCTTAGAAGCAAGGATGGTGAGACTTCGTCTCACGTTCTCTGGACGTGTTATCACAGGGGACTAGTCCCTGTAGAAGACCCTAATGCTAGATAAAGTAGCATGTCAGTGAAAAAGAGGAAGACCCTCAATGAGATGGATTGACACAGTGGCTGCAACAATGGGCTCAAACATAGCAACAATTGTGAGGATGGACTGCGCAGTCTTTCGTTCTGTTGTACATAGGGTCACTATGAGTCATAACCAACTCAACGGCAGGTAACAACAATCCCCATCCAAAACAAACTCCATTACCAAAGAACCTATTAATAAAATAATAATCTACAGTTTACTTACATTTTACTGGATATAAAATGAAAACTAGATTTTCAAGAACTAAATTATTAATTTACTTGGGGCCATAGAAACCATTTTGGAATACACTGGCTTACACAGGAGAGTTAACAAAAATATTAAGCAATCTGACTGGAATATTTCCTTCCCCACCTAAATTTCTCATCTGTTGTAAACAACAATATAATTATTGTTCCACGCCACCTTTGAGATGATAAGATAATAAGCTCATGGTTTTCTCTGTGAGGCAAGTAGTGAGTAATTAACCAGGAGAAGAACTAAGGATAGGCAATGAGTAATTTTGTATATTCAAACCACAACAATAAAAAAATGACTTGCTTAAATGAGAGAAGGTAAGTTGAAGGGATAATGTTTTATATTTAAATTGAGTTCAGTTTTTCAAAAAGTTAAGCTTTTATTTGATGTTCATTGAGAAAGACCTATCACATGTGGAAAGAAAAAAAAAACAGTATTCTATCTGAGGATTTTATCATTGAACAGGTATCAAGATTATTATAGTTAAGAATGAGCTTCCTAGCAAGCAGAATTAAACTTCTGAAGCTAGTAGATTGAACCATTTGAAACTGCTGATATGGAGCTTTTTTTTTTTGAAGAAACTATTTTATTGTACTTTAGATGAAGGTTTACAGAACAAACTAGCTCCTCAACAGTTAGTACACGTACTGTTTTATGACATTGGTTAACACCCCATGACATGTCAATACTCTCCCTTCTCGACTCTGGGTTCCCTATTACCAGCTTTCCTGTCCCCTTCTACCTTCTAGTCCTTGCCCCTGGGCTGATGTGTTGATATGGAGCTGTTTTTGAGCTATAAAATCTATTTTTGTAAACAGATTGCATGTTTCCTGGTATAGTGAAAAGTACTGGATTTGGACTCCAAATGCCATTTACTAACTTATATGATATTGAGCAATCTGCAACCTCTACAAGTCTCAGTTATTTCAAGAGTAAAATTGAAATAACATCTACTTAATATAGTGATGTTTATATAAGATAGAAAATTTAAAAAGCTTTGTAAACTCTAAAAGTGACTTAAAGTTGTTATAACTAGAGATTATCTACATTTGTCAGATTTTTTATTCACAATCTAGCTTTTGAAGCAAGTGAGGCTTATTATACGAGATAAGGACTTTCAAACTTAAGTTTAGGTCTAAATAATATTTTTCCATGCAAATGTGACCATGCCATGTGCCACCTTACTGTTTATTTAAATGAATTGAACTAAATGTAAGTTCCCAGTATATTCAAGGTATGGTATTAAGTGCTGCAGGATAATAAAGATGAATAAATCCTGGGAGATATTAGAATTTGGGCCCACTTAAGAGTGAGAGTCCCCCTTGAGCACCTGGAGTATTTAGTTAAGGACCCAGATAAACCATCTTCTTGGATCAAGTAAAAAATCAACACAGACCTACCTTAACAAAAAATAAAACCAACTCTAAAATGACTAAAAGGATCCACTGGCTATTTAACTGTCTAATAAAGCAAAACAAATAAAAAAAAAATCCTCAACATTCTTTAAAGGAAGACAACAAAAATCTAGACATCTTATAACGCATCTTTATCAATGCGTACCATTCAATAAAAAATAACTAGATATACAAAGTAAAAAAGAAAAAAAGAAAAGTGACTCATCAAGAGAAACAGAAGTCAAAAAAAGAGCCCCTAGGATGATCCATACCTGGAATTAGCAGATAAGGACTTTAAAGTAATTGTTATACATACGTACATGGACTTAAGGGAAAAAAAAAGTCAAAGTGAATGGACAGATAGGAAATCTCAGCAGATAAATGGAAACAATAAAAAAGAAGCAAACTGAAATACTAGAATGGAAATATACATTATCTGTAGTGGACAATACAAAGGGAACTATACTGAGGCACAAGACAGTCAAATTGCTAAAACCAAAAATAAAGAGGAAACTTAAGTGTACATACAGGAATAAAGAGCATGGGTGATGGTAAATATGGTGGTAAACATAAAAGATTATATTTTGGTTCTCATAATATGTTTAAAAAGGCAATAAATTATTTAAAGCAACTATAACATTATATTATGGAGTTTGTTAAAAATGTAGATGTAAAATATATAGCAACAATACCACAAAGTACGGAAGGTAAACAAAATCATGAATTTAATGAAGTTCTTATATTTTTCGTGAAGTTGTACAATTATAAACTGTATGTATACTGTGATAAGGATGCAGATTATACTCCCTAGAGCAATGACCAAAAAAGAATACAAAAGGTAAAACTAAAAGTCAATGACATTAAGATGAACTGTTAAAAATAATGGATTAAACCCAAAGAAGTCAGAAAAGGAAGAAGAACAGAAAATAAATGGGACAACTAGAAAATGAAGCCAGACATAAGAATAATTATATTAAAGGTAAATGGACTAAATACTGCATTTAAGAGGCAGAAAATAATAGACTGGATAAACAGTGCAAGATACAGTTTTATGCTATCTAAAATAGACACATTTTAAATACAAACTCACAGAGATACTGAAAGCAAAATGACAGAAAAAATACTAAATAAAGATTAAGCATGAGAAAGCTCATGCGATTATAGTAGTATCAGACTAAACAGACTCTAAGACAAAGAATATTACTGAGGTAAAGAAGCATATTTCATGATAAAAGTTTCGATCCATCAAGATGACCTAACAATCTGAATATATATGCATTTCATAAGAGAGCTGCCAAATATAGAAACAAAAACTGACAGTAATAAGGGTAAAACAGACAAATCCACAATTACAGTTGGAGATTTTAATACCCCTTAGCAAAAAGGAGCCTTGGTGGTATAGTGGTTAATTGCTTGGCTGCTAACCAAAAGGTTGGTGGTTCAAACCCACCACTTGCTCCATGGGAGAAAGACGTGGCAGTTGGCTTCCGTAAAGATTATAGCCTTAGAAACCCTATGGAGAAGTTCTACTCTGTTATAAGGTCTATATGAGTCAGAATCAACTGGATAGCAACAGAAATGGGACCTTAAAAAACTTCAAAATAAGCATTATTATAATGTACATCTGGAACATTTACAAAAAAAAATACTAATGAAATTGATGAATCCTAGCAAGAATGAAGAAGATTAAAAAAAAATTATCTATCTGGAACAAAAGAGGGGATATCATTAAAGATGCTTCAGATATTAAAAAGATGGCAAGATAATATTATTAACAACTTTATGCCTATAAATCTGAAAATAAAGATCCAATAGACAAATTCTTTGAAAAACTCAATTTACCAACATTGACACGAGGAGAAATAGACAATTTGTATCATTCCATATCTATTAAAGAAATTAAATTCTTAATAAAAAAAGATTTACACAAAAAAGCTCCAGGTCCAGATGGTCTCATGGGCAAAATTATCACATATTTACAGAATAAACTATACCAATCTTACACAAATTTATTCAGAAGATAGAAGAACAGGTAAAAATTCTCAACTTGTCTTAAGAAGCCAGTATAACTGTCATTCGAAAATTTGAGAATGATAAGAAAAGAAAATTAAAAACCTATATGCCTCATGGACATAGACATAAAAATCCTTAACAAAATATTAGGAGAGTGTGATAGCCTGATTTCAAGATTTACTATAAAGCTACAGTAATTAAGACAATGTGGTATAGCCAGGATAGATAACAATGCAAGAGAATAGAGATCAGAAATAGACCCAGACCTCTATGGTCAATTAACTTCTGACAAAAGCTCAAAGCAATACAATTCAATGGGGAAAAAGAAGTGGAGCTGAAACAATTGGATAAACGTATGGGACAATAAATGAACCTCAACCATGCAGCTAATTCAATTACATCATAGACCAAAACATAAATATTAAAACTATAAAGCCTCTAGAAGAAAACATAGGAGAATATCTTAATGATCCTGAACTAGGCTAACATATCTTAGCAAGGAATGTAGGTGGCCTCTGGAAGTTGACAAAAAAGGAAATGGATTCTCCCCTTTTTTCCTTTATATGGAAAAAAGAAGAAGAAGAAAAAAAAAAACCTGATAAATTAAACTTCATTAAAATTAAAAGATAGTTAAGAAAATAAAAAGGCTAGCCATAGAAAAGGAAAATGTTTATCACACTTATATCTAACAAAGAACTTGTATGTAGAAAAAAACATTCCTACAATGCAATATAACACTAAATGCTGGTGAAGATGTGGAAACAAAAACAAAAGAAACTCTCATACACTGCTGGTGAAAGTGTAAAATGATACCACCACTTCAAAAAATTGTTTTCAAATTTCTTATTAAGCTGAACACACCCGTATCCTATGACTCAGCAACTGCATCTCTTGCTCTACACTGTTCATAGCAGCTTTATTCCTAAAAGTCAAAAAGTGAAAACAACTTAAATGTCCACAACAAATAGTGAATAATCAAATTATGGTAAATTTATATAATGAAGAAGCCCTGATGGTGCAGTGGTTAAAGTGCCCAGCTGCTAACCAGAAGGTCGGTGGTTTGAACCTATCAGCCACTGTGCAGGAGAAAGACGAGGTAGTCTGCTTCCGTAAAGATTATGGCCTTGGAAACCTTATGAGGCAGTTCTACTTGTCTATAGGGTTGCTATGAATTAGAATCAATTTGATGGCTGTGGGTCTGGGTTTTTTGGTTGGTTATATAATGAGATACTACTCCACAACAGGAAACCCTGGTGACATAGTGGTTAAGAGCTCATCTGCTAACGAAAAGGTCAGCCGTTCAAATCCACCACCCGCTCCTTGGAAACCCTATGGAGCAGTTCTACTCTGTCCTGTAGTGTCACTATGAGTCAGAACTGACTCAACAGCAACAGGATTCCACAACAAAAGGGCCTCCAAATAAAATAATTCTATACTTTTATTTTTTTCACAAGAGGTGTATTTTTAGGTATTGCTGTTTCTAAAAGCACTGGAACAACTCCAAATCCAGTGCATATGCCATTATTTAATTTTCCCCTTTAACTTTGACTTGCTGAGTTGTAAAAACACTGCTTAACATCTCCCACCCCCTCTTTTTTTTTTTTTTTTAACCACTTTATGGAGGTATAACTGACATACAATAAACTGCATTGATTTGAAGGGTAGAGTTTGACAAATTTTGACCTTTACCACATCAAATCATCCCTAAAAGCTTCCTCATGTTTTTTTATAACCCCTTCCTACTATTACTTCTAATTTTTTCTTTTATGAACCATGCTTTAGGTGTCCTATCTAAAAAATCTTTGCCTAATCCAAGGTAAAAGAAAGAAAGAATCCTTCCATGCTTTCCTGTAGACATTTTACAGTTTTAGCTTCATTTCAAGCAAATTTGTACATATTACGTGAGTTATGGATCAAAGTTCACTTTTTGTCCATACAGCGATCCAATTTTTTCAGAAACAGTTATTGAAAAGACTATCCTTTCTCCACTGAGTTGTCTTTCACCTTGGTTGAAAATAAGCTGACAATACGTAGTTCTACTTTTGGACTCTCCATTCTGTTCCTTTGAACCACTACACGCTGTTGTGGTTACTGTGGCTTTATAATAAGAAATTGAGGAGCCAGTTAGGTCACCTGAGGGAGCTGGGATTCAAATGAGGAGAGTTTGACTCCAGAGTACATGTTCTATCTAGTATACCACACTGCTGAGCAAACACATTTTAACGTTAGCCTATAGAAAACAAATATGAGGAAACATATACTGTTATTAAAATTCATAAAACAAATGGAAACAGACAAATGTAACTGAATTCCAAAATGAAACAATTAATTTGAGAAATTACCTGTATGACTATTTATATGGAAAAGAATTGAGAGTACCTGAAAGAAACACCTACTTCAAATTATGCTCTTCCCTTCATTGTGCTGTAGAACAGATTTTCAGTAATTGGATTAAAATAAGTTTAGAAATAAAATATTACACATCAGCCTTTCATTTTTCAGGCTGAATAATTTAAATAAAAAAAATACTAGCTTAACAACTGAGAGACTAAGATCTTCTACAGTGCTTATAGGCTTAACCAACACAATAAAATTGGTTTAGGTTCTCTGGTCTATTAGGCAAAAGGCCCATGTTAGGAGATCTGGTACATACCAAGGAAATATAAGACAGGTTCCCTGACTGAAAAAAAAAAAAAAAAAAAAAAAAAAACACTTTATTTTAATTAACTTACAAGAACAAAAACTATGATAAATGATCTTAGTGAATCACATAGTTCTCTCTGGGTAAGGTCAGCAGTGGGGATAGTAGCTGAAATCATGCCTCCAGAGAAAGTATCAGGTGAAAGTAAGGGTTATAGATATAAGGGAACAATAAATCTGAATAAGCTGAAGACATCATATTGTAGAGAAAAGAAAACTCATGTACATAAAAACAAATAAGAAGCTGAGTCATAAAAAGTAAAAAGATCATGGAGCTTATGATCATATAAAGAAGCAGATCTCTAGAACTACCTTGGCTCTTAACTCTTTTTCAGTCTCAGTTTACTGCACAAATATTTAAAAAAACATTTCTTTTTACTTGAGCTATCTTGAATAGGTCTTTATTCCTCAAAATCAAAAAGCAAAACTAAATCCATCGCTAGGAGTTATATGCAACAGAACCTCTGAGGAAGCCTGGAATGCCTGAAATTAAAGAAAGCATCAAGGTGGATTGCCGTAAGAATTCCACCATATCTTGGAAAAGAACATCATCAGTTTTTATAGTACGCAGTGGTTTAAATAATGTTACTTTTTTTTTTTAAACTTTTCCCAGTAATCATTTTTCACTTCTCTATACTATACCTTAATATCCTAGTCACACCCTAAAATCTCCTTCTCTTCTTCTGTAAGCTCATCTTCCTGTTCTCACCTCTAATGTGAGGTAACAGCTCATAAAGCTTAGTACTTAGCTCTATACTCCTCTTTGAACATACCCATTCTTTCTAAGAAATCACTGTGCTTTTCAATTTCAAGGATCATTTCTATATTTATAAACCCCAAATCAACATTTCTTACCAAACAATCAAAATATACTATGCTGAAATAGTACTGTAGAATATACAGCAACCATCACACATATAATTCAGCTTGATTCTCACAATCACCTAGTAATACTGGTAGATTTATTATTACACTCTCATTTTACATTTAAGAAACCAGAGGCCATAATGAGATTAACTTTCTCACAGAGAAAGAATCAGTGCCTAGACTTCTAAATTCCAGCTCAGAATTTATTGCATTTATAATTGGATTTCCCACTGTCACCTATCCGTAACTTATCTAAAACCAAACTCATCGTCCTCATTCTAAAACTTGTTTTCATCCACAATTTTCCATTTCTATTCATGATATCACTACCATCCTAGTAATCCAGTTTTCAAAAAAATCTTATTTAACTTGTCTATTCACTAAGTCCCTTTAATTTTTCCTTCGAAAGAATTAAAGTTGTTGAAATTGCTTCTTCTTCCTTCTCTAACATATCTTTAAACTATGCTTTTATATGCTCATATATGGATTATAGCACTATTATATCTGTAATTCTGTCTTCATTTTCTTCTTCTTCAAGTCTATCCTTACACATTACCACTAGATGAATCTTCAAATTATACATGTTATTTTTAAACTTAAAAATCTCTAACAGTTGCCTCCGCTTCTCAATCTAGGTTCCCTGTAAGTTTCTTTAAGCATATATCTAAAACTTAACTCACTATTTTTCCTAGTGCTACGTCTATCCACCCATCCTTAACTTGTTTCCGCTACCACCTCAGTTAAGATATCAGAATCTATCCATATACTTAATGTTCCATTGGATTCCAAATCCTATTAATTATACAGGGCAATTCTGAGAGGGAAGTGGAATTCCCCCACTGAATTGATTAGAAAACTAACGCACAACTAGTCAAGTGACTTACTGGAGTAAAGAGGTAATATCACATGTAATTAAGATAACCCAAGCTAAAAGTGTCAGCCACAGTTACAGGGTACCATTGGGCAATCTTTAAATGCTTAAAAAAATTATATATGAATGCTACTGGCAAGTACAAAGAAATGATAAACCAGTTATTTAAAAAAAAAACAACAACAAAAACTCATTGCTGTCGAGTCGATTCTGACTCATAGCAACCCTACAGGACAGAGCAGAACTGCCCCATACGGTTTCCAAGGAGCGGCTGGTGGATTCGAACCGCCGACCTTTTGGTTAGCAGCCATAGCCCTTAACTACTGCACCACCAGGGCTTCAAACCAGCCATAAGACTAATTATATACATATACACTTATATATATGCATACATACACTCATAGTAGGAAGTCAATAAATATTTGTGGAATGAATCAATAAATGTATTTTAGAAACACAATCTTGAGTATGTAGTTTAAGAGGGAAAGGATGGTACAATATGTTACTGGGCTCGCTCTTTAACTCATCCAGCCTTTCAAATCTAGGATATGTGTATGCAATTACTGGTACATTTTGTTAAGCATCTATCATCTCCGACACTTAATGTCTACAATGAAGTGAGAAATAAACAGGAAATGCAATAAAAATTACTGATATATGGACACTAAAACTGTTTTCCATTCTTAATACTATTGTCTTTATCATTTAGCAGCTGAGTGGGTAGATATTATGATGCACAGCAGGTGGTGTTGATAATGGTACACAGTATACCTCGGAAAAAAAGAACAATACAGAGGCTTGAAAGATTTAGTACAGGTCAGTTACAGCTATCATTTTCCCTCTTTCTTTTGACTTAATGGTGAATCAGAAACAAAACAGGAGTCTTTGATTTTTCTGGCATCTAGAACCTGTGTTCAAGTTCAATAAGGATTTTTCATATAATTGATAGATACTTGTATTGATGGATTGAAATGATTTGAATTTTTCAAGGTAATTAAAGCTAATTTCTTATAATAAAAGAAAATTCTAGTCATTCCTTCTTTGTTACATAATTTTGAATAACTACTACATAAGCACCTTGGCATATTAATCTTTTTCTTTCTCCAGTCCAGGCCACTAATTTTTTATTTTATTTATTTTGTTTTGACTCACCACACTCAGAAGGGACATATGGTAAGAAGTTATTTTCCATTATGCTGAAGATCACAATTTAAGACAGGCAGTCCATTAGATTACTTTCATTTTTGTGATAAATGTATAAGGGTATGGGGCTAGATAGCAGAGAGAGAATATACGGGACCCACAAGTATTACTAAATAATTAAAATACAAGTCACATACATAACAACACATGCTAAATGTAATTTCTAAATATGTTTTAGTCCTTGTATTCTTACTTGCACTATCCATCAGCTATATATGTGGGGAAATTTTAAACATACTTCCTGACTTTTAAAGGTTTTTGAGGTTAAATACTTTTAATGTATTTCAAAAGTGAAAATGCTCTTCAAGGCACATATAAATGTTTAGCAGTAAAACAAATATAAACAAATTCTATCACTGGTATCTTGCAGCAAAATACGTTCAATAACACTGATCTAAACTATAAGATAAATTTTGAACCACTCAAAAAAATTCTGAGAGTAGAAACTCTTATTAGCAGCTCCCCTATACAGAAGGGTCTTCCTATTAATTTCTTGAAAACTTGGGACCAGGTTTAAGATGTATTAGTACTCTATTCTCAATTTTCAAGTTAAGTAGAAAATTCAGATCGCCTCTGACCTTATTTTTCATTATAGTTCCCAGCACACGCCAAATCTTGCTTTTAACTTTATAAACTACTTACATATTATAACATTAGTGGTATGTTTCAAGAGCAACAACTAAGCCACTGTTAAAAGAATTCTTCCAGCTTCCTAGAATCATTTCGCAAATTGGGTCTCCATCAGCTTTTCTACCGGCTTTGTGTTTCTCACAAACACTTATTTCAGCTTAGAAGTCGTGTATACTAACATCTGTTTTCAAATTTCCATAAAATAATGCAGTATTTTTTCCCCAAAGAAGACTAATATAACCTAATGAGATTCTAAAAATAAATTTTCATGGAGTTTTTATTTTGGTGACTATACAACCATGTTAATAAAAACAAATTAACTACTTCCTCATTTATCCTTAATCAATTTTCAATTCACAAGAATTTAATATGCCATCTTGACATGAATATTAATATAAAATTTTTATGGGTGGGGTTGGGGGGAGAAGGGACATAACTAAAATGACCATACTTAATTTCCATTATGATCACCCTTTTGTAATTCCATGAAGATGCATTTAGAAATAGACATGCATGAACATTATGTAGCTACAGCTGAAAATGTGAATAATTAATAGATTCTCAGCTTCAGGTATAACGGCATCAATCTTACAGGTTTGACAATAAAAATCTTCACTAAGCAATTGTGTGCTTAAAGTTGCTCTACTCTTTTACCAAGTTGGTTCACCATTCTGTATGTGGCTACAAGCCAGAAAAAAGGAAGGATATATAACTATTGGGAGCAATTATGTTAAGAATCCTTCGCTTTGCCCATGATGGAGCTTCATGAAGGCAATATACAGAGATCAGGAATGTTCTACAAATATCAATATAGCATTCATATTTTGGTAACTGATGTTATTTTCAATGATACTTTAAATTTTTTTAAAAACATTGAAAAAAAATGTAACGCCTCTACAAATATATTTTTATAATAGCCCTAATGTGACCTACACAATCCTGCATGATCATTCTCTGTCTACCTTTGCAGCCACTTTCTCTTTTGCTCTCAATGCTCCAGCCATTCAGGACTTCCTAGAGTCGTTTGTTTGGGCTCTTGAGTATTTTCTTTCATCTGCCAATAATATTCTCCACTCTCTTTACTTTCCACTTGCCAATGTCACTTAATTGATTTCAGATATTACCTTAACATTATTTCCTTAGGGAAGGTTCTCTAATTCCCCCAGAATTGGTAGAGTTTCCTGTTATCAACTTCTATTGCTTTCTCACAAATTAGTAGCCTACTGGCCATAATCAGTTATATTTGGCTCAAGTTTAAAAAAAATTGAGTCTTTATTAAAATTAGATTACACATAAAGATTATGGTACCTTAACCTTTTAATTTATATTTACTCCTAAAAGAAAGCAAGAAACTGTGAATTGAAAGTCTAGTTAGTTTCTCATGTGTATAGTTAAATATCTCTAAAATACTTCTGAAACTTAGGATATGAATAGGGCTAACAGTTATAAATACTGAATAATGAAAAAAAAAATAGCAGCCCACTGTTTATTCACTGATGGTGGTGTGGACCCATCAGAGCTTGATATCATGTTTTCTTTTGCTGCATAAGCATTTCATAAAAATATTTCTGCTGCTTCAGATTAATGTAAAAAATTGCTTTAGCTAAAACTTTAAAATTGTATTATACTTCTGACCAAAATAATTAGTTTTACTTCAATTAAATTATGAAATTCAAATCCTGATGTTTTAAGATAATAAATTCTCTCAACCTATGTATTACATAAGGTGATAAAACTGAAAAATAAATTTAGAGGTCATCAAATTCTTGTGCTATTTATCCAAATACATACAGAAAAAAAAATAATTCAGTACAAACATATGCAGAACCTTTAAATGAATACATGATTTTCTTACATTTGCAATTCACTGTTTACCTTGCTTATAAAACAAAGAGTAATATTATTTGTACAAACTGCTATCAGTTAAAATTGATCATCAGACTTCAAATTTATACACACTTTTAATATCTGAGCTTATTTCAAGTTTTTACTTAGTTCGAGAATGTGGAAATTACTGAACAATATCATTGATATCACACATTCTGATGGAGATAATTTAAAAAATGACTCAAGCTGGATTCAGAAGAGGACATGGAATACGGGATATCATTGCTCTTGTCAGATGGATACCGGCCAAAAGCAGAGAATATCATAAAGATGACTATCTGCATTTTATTAAACACATGAAGGCATTCAACTTTGTGGATCATAACAAATTATGGATAACATTGTAAAGAATGGTAATTACAGAACAATTATTGGTGCTCAAGCAGAATCTGTACATGAATCAAGAAGCAGTCATCAAACAGAACGAGGGGATACTCTGTGGACCAAAACTGGAAAAGGTGTGTGGCAGAGTTGTACCCTTTCATCTTACTTATTCAATCGGTATGCTGAACAAAAAATCTGAGAAACTGGACTAGATGAAGAAGAATACAGCATCAGGATTGGATGAAGTCTCATTAACAACTTGAGACATTCAGATGACACAACCTTGCTTGCTGAAAATGACAATGACCTGAAGCACTTACTGAGGAAGGTCAAAGACTATAGTTTTCAGTATGGACTACACGTGAATGTGAAGAAAACAAAAATCCTCACAACTGGACTAATAAACAACATCATGATAAATGGAAAAGAAATTGAAGTTGTCAATGATTTCACTGTACTTGGATCAACAATCAATATGCATGGAAACAGCAATCAAAAAATCAACAAACAACATATTGAATTGGGCAAATCTGCTGCAAAAGACTTCTTGAAAGTTTTCAAAAGCGAAGATGCCACTTTGATGAGTAAAGTGTGCCTGGCTCAAGCCATAGTCTTTTCAATCACCATCTTATACACATGTGAAATCTGGATAGTGAAAAATGAAGACAGAAGAAGAGGTGCTGCATTTGAGTTGTGGTGTTGGCAAAGATACTAAATATTCTGTGGACTGTAACAGGAAAAAGCAAATCAGTTTTAGAAGAAATACAACCAGACTATTCCTTAGAAGCAAAGATGGTGAGACTTTTGACAGTTTACTTTGTACACATCATCAGGAAAGACCAGTTGCTAGAACATGACATCATGTTTGGTAAAGCAGAGGGCCAATGAAAACAAGGGAAACCTTCAATAAAGTTAAGTGACCCAAGAGCTGCAACAAAGGACTCAAAAAACACCAACAACCATGAAGACAGCCCAGGACCAGGCAGCATTTGGTTCTGTTATACAGAAGGTCACCATGAGTCAGAACCGACTTCGTGGCAACTAACAACGGTTCAAGAATGAGGTGGCAATGTAAAGAACAGGGAGGGAGAGAACTTTGAAAATATGTTGAAAATGTCACTCCTGTTCACCTACTTAAGTGGTAGATGAAGTTTTATTTTATTGGGGTTTATTCCTACCAGGCAGTGATATTGGAATAATAGTAATTAACGAATGAGTACTAAATATCACCTACAGTTATTTGATTATTGAAAGGTTACTCCAAACCTGACAAACATGACATCAACATCAACATTTATGCTGGACAATGTATTTAAGAAACATCCAGTGTAAAAGTGGATTATGGATTGAATTATGTCCCCCCAAAATGTGTGTTGCATATCCTAAACCTATATGCCTGTGGTTATAATCCTATTTGGGAATGGGTTGTCTTTGTTATGCCAATAAGAAAGGATTAGGGTACGGGGTGTCTTGAGTTGATCTCTTTTGAGCTATAAAAGGGATTAAACAACGGAGCAGAGCAGAGATGGGGTAAGACAGATACCAAGACACATGGAGATCTCCAAGGAACCAGGAAGCAGAAGCTGAAGAGACAAAGATCTTCCTCCAGAGCTGACAGAAAAAAGTGTTCCCCTAGGGCCAGTGCTCTGAATTCAGACTTGTAGACATGACAGCAATGGGTTTTAAACTGTGAGAAAATAAATTCCTGTGCATTGGAGCCATTTACTTGTGTTATTTCTGTTATACCAGCACTAAATAACTAAGACAAGGTGTATGACCCTGAATTATTTTGTGCTGTTTGCCAATCATGCACCAGGAGTCCTGGTGGCACAGTGGTTAAGAGCTACGGCTACTAACCAAAAGGTTGGCAGTTCAAATCCACTAGCTGCTCCTTGGAAATCCTATAGGGCAGTTCTACTCCATCCTATGGGGTCGCTATGGGTCAGAATTGACTCAAGGGCAATGAGTTTTTGCCAATCATGCACTCCTATTCTGAAAGTTACAGATGCCATAAACCATGTGTATGTACTCATACTATCACACAGAAACACTCAGAAATCAACCGTTTGCAATTTGCTAGAGTGATTATTCTCAGGAGACTAAATAAAGGTTTAGTTATGGTGTTAGGAATTCATTCTATCCCTGTGGATGAAATATACCACCAATTTGACAGAGGTTATGCCAAAAAGAGAAGTTAAAAAGTCTTCTGCTCCTATCTGAACATTATTCCATTTCTTGGTTAAATTATCACCTAAATAATATATTCTATACCCGAATTCTCCTATTTTTTTCTGTATATTTCTTTTCTCTACATTTTATTTTTTAACAGTTATAAATAGGGTTGTCAGATTTAGCAAATAAACTGAAGGGCATCCAATAAAATTTAAATTTCAGGTGAAAGAACAAATATTTGAACATACTTATATTTAAAAAACATTCATTGTTTATCTGAAATTCAAGTTTACTGGGGTGTTGTGGTTTTATCTGGCAACCTTACTTATAATATGACTCATACTATAATGGCATGCTGTATAAGGCAAATCTTGGACAACATCAATGTTAAGATTTAACAGATTTTAGACATATGTGTACACTAGGGAGCAGCTTAATATTGCTCTCTGATATAAATACAAAGAAAGAAAATAGTCTGAGTCTGGTTTTGCCAGAAATGTATTTCAGGTCCATGACAACTCACAATCAAGAATAACACGTACTGCCCTTCTGCCTCCCAACCCCACCCAGAGATCATCAAAAGTACCTCAAAAATACACATAATTTCATAAATAGAATTGAATTTCCTCTTTCACTCTCTCATCCTCAACAGTTGCCCAGCTCCACTCTGGAGATAAGCAGGAAAATAATAAGCTGTAGCTTTGAAGAGTTTGCATAATTTAGTACTTTGATTTATTTCTTAGTTTTTATGACTTGACTCATTTTGTTTCAGTACCAACATATTTGCATGTCATTTGAAAAAAATGACCTAGATTTCCTATTATAGGTCTTAGGTAACTGGGCACGTAACTTTTTCTAAGAAAACATGTTCCTTTCATGAAATATTCCATGCTACACTAAATAATGAGAAAGACTATTATACAAGTGCTTTAAGTCAGTATAGATAAGTACCTTTACCTAGCCACCTAAAAATAAAAATATTTTCGAGGAATCAGTGAATTGCTACATAACAGTGCAATGCTATCAATATTTTTCATATTTGTACTGAAAATTAAATTCTATTGTAAAGTAGCTAGGTAATAATGAAATGTTTTTAATTTACAAATTTTCTTTAAATTAAGCTTCTTTAGTAAAACATAATACAACTATGATCTTTCAGTCAAATGCCAATTTTTTCCTGCTAACAGGATTCGAAACTTGTCATATGCCAAAGTCTCTTTAGTATAGTCAGTATTTCCTTCTAAAGTAGTTTATATATACATATGTATATATATATATATATAAATATAAACTATTTTATATATACACACACATAAATATTTCTTTCTCTTAAGGTTAAAATCACTATTTTTATCTCTGAGAATAAGTTAAGGGTTCTTCCATATAGATTTCTCAATTCCTTTCCACAGGCTCTCTGAGAAAAACTTCTTACCTGCCTCTAAATAGTCTTGTCTTTGAAGATGCTTAGAGATCCAAAGATATTAATTGCAAGGTTAATTTCAACCATACAGAATGACAGCAGTATGTTGAATTAATTTTTAAATACACAAAAAAGGAAATGTACCAATAAAAAAGCATTTAAGTACCTCAGATGCCACCAATTCACATTAAAATAATAACTTTTTTGATTTTATTCAAATATCATATTTATCTTGAAAATTGCTTAGATGTGTTCTCAAAATAAATCATGAAAATGGACACTATAGCAGAATGATGTCAGAGAGCTACAGCAGAATGAACGTTGACAAACTGCAAGCTGTAAATGGTTTAAATGGTGGTAACCATGGAAACTGTTCTCTTAACATCAGTGGCCAATATCCAGCATTAGATGGTGCTATGAAAAACCTAATATCTGTCTCAAAATACTCAGCCTCTATTTTCAGAGTGTATGAGCAATGCCAAATGTACTGCTCTCATAGGTATTTCCTCTAGTACTAAAATGGCACAATTCCAAGACATGTCAAGAACTTTCAGCAGAATTTTCTAGCACCACTTGTACTTCCTTGGAATGTAACATCATACTACATCATCTACTACAAGGCAGTAGAAGTTGGGAACAACTTTTGGCAGAAATAATTATGCTTTTATACTGAATTCTCTCTTCAAGAATTAAAGGGTTAGTACAAAGTGAAGGAAAGGAGAGGGACTAATATAGATTGAATGTTTACTCAATATTAGATGCTGTACGCTCTTTAAAAAAGTAGTTATGCCTACCCTGTGCCAGGAACATTATGTATATTATCTTTAGTGCTGACAACAACACTAAGGCACAGATTATTATCTTCATTTTACTGAAACCTCATAATGTATAGCATTCTCTTTCCAGTGAGATTAAACAACTTGTCCAAGTTCGCGCAGCTATTACATGCCACAGTTGGGATGTAAACTAAAGCCTATCTCACTTTACAGACCATGCTCTTCCAGAAGCAGCACTAGACTGAGTGTTTCCTAATTCACACAACTATTGAGTGGTAGAGCTAGGATTCAAACCCATGTCAGTCTGACTCCAAAGTCTGTGCACTCTATTCACTATACTATGCTGTTTCTGAGCAACGAAAAGAGATATTCTTCTTGGTCATAATATACACTTAACATTGAAAATTTATTTGCCTTCTTAGGCAATTCTTTATTAGCTTTTGCTAACAAGTAAATATGACTGATACTTAACTTCAGTAGTTTATAGGATGAACCAAATGTGGTGATTATTGCATTTATAGTGCCAGTAGGAAAGCATGTCACGATAGAAGGGAAAAGTGAAAAAAAGTATAATAATAGTAATAATTATATTAATAATAATAATCACTAACATAGCACTTGCTCTTTGCCAAGCCGCACTCTAAGTTCTTTAGTTATACTAAGTTATTTATTAAGACAACAAACAAACTTATGAGGTAGGTAGTATTATTATTCTCATATAATCAGAGATAAAGAAACAGATAAAAAGAGGTTATGTCATTTCTCTAAGGTCACACAGCTGTAAATGGCAAAGCTAGGATCTGAATCCATAATCCATGTTCTTAACAACTGGGCTATTGGGTCTCTTTCTGTAGAAAGATTTCGAAGGATTATTTTTTTGAAACAAAAAAAAAGCAAACTCATCCTGTTCACAAGATTACCAACTAGGTACATTTCCATTACGTTATTTGTCAATAGATGTCTTGAACAGTGGCTTTTCCAATCTGCTTAGAAAGTATTTATTTGAGTGTCTGCTTTCAAGTCTTTTGGGTATCTACCTTGGATTCACTTTTTAAGACTTGTTCCATGACCACTTCCCAGTTCCTCAGCAGACTGAATTGGCTGGGAGGATGGGGATGCACAGCTGGGAGGATGGGGAACAGAATGATGAAAAAAACACCCCAAATAGATGTACTTTGATTAAAAACAAAACAAAACACGGGTGTAATTAAGGGCACAGGCGACTGTCTGCGTTTAAACTCTTTTTGTTTTAAACCAAAAAAGTCATGTTTTTCCATTCCCTTTGAGAACGGAACAAGACAAGGATGTCCTTTATCACCACTCCTATTTAATACTGTGCTGGAAGTCCTAGTGAGAGCAATAAGGCAAGAAAAAGAAATAAAGGGCATCCAAATTGGTAATGAAGAAGTAAAGCTGTCCCTATTTGTGGATGATATGATAACTATACACAGAAAGCCCAAAAGAATCTGTGAGAAAATTACTGGAACTAATACATTCAGCAGAGAAGCAGGATATAAGATAAACATACAAAAATCAGTTGGATTCCTATACACCAATAAAGAGAATGATGAAAAGGAAAACAATATAATTTATAATAGCCCCTAAAAAAATAAAATATTTAGGAATAAATCTAACCATGGATGTAAAAGACCTATACAAAGAAAACTACAAAACACTACTGCAAGAAACCAAAAGACATCTACATAAATGGAAAAACATACCATGCTCATGGATAGGTAGACTCAACATTGTGAAAATGACAATTCTACCCAAAGCAATTTACAAATACAATGCAATCCTGATCCAAATACCAACAACATTCTTTAAAGAGATGGAAAAACTAATCATTAACTTTATATGGAAAGGGAAGAGGACCTGGATAAGTAAAGCACTACTGAAGAAGAAAAATAAAGTAGGAAGACTCGCGCTAACCGACCTCAGAACCTACTATACAGCTACAGTAGTCAAAACAGCCTAGTACTGGTACAATGACAGTTACATTGACCAATGGAACAGAATTGAGAACCAGATGTGAATCTATCTACCTATGGTCACTTGACCTTCGACAAAGGCCCAAAGTCCATCAAATGGGGAAAAGACAGTCTTTTTAACAAACGGTGCTGGCAAAACTGGATGTCCATCCGCAAAAAAATGAAACAGGACCCATACCTCACACCATACACAAAAACTAATTCAAAATGGATCAAAAACCTAAAAATAAAACCAAAAACTATAAAGATCTTAGAAGAAAAAATAGGATCAATGCTAGAGGCCCTAAAACATGGCATTAACAGGATACAAACCATAACTAACAACACACAAACTCTAGAAGATAAGCTAGGTAACTGGGATCTTCTAAAAATTAAACACTTATGCTCATCAAAAGACTACACCAAAAGAGTAGAAAGAAAACCTACAGACTGGAAAAATTTTTTTGGTTATGACAAATCCGACAAAGGCCTAATCTCTAAAATCTACAGGAAAATCTAACACCTCTAAAACAAAAAGACAAATAATCCAATTAAAAAATGGTCAAAGGAAATGAACAGATACTTCACCAAAAAAGACATTCAAGAGGCCAAAAGACACATGAGGAATTGCTTGCAATCACTAGCCATTAGAGAAATGTAAATCAAAACCACAATGAGATACCATCTCACCCTGGCATTACTGGCACAAATCAAAAAAACCAGAAAATAACTAATGTTGGAGAGGCTGCGGGGAGACTGGAAGTCTTATGCACTGCTGGTAGGAATCAAAATGGTACAACCATTTTGGAAAATGATATGGTGCTTACTTAGATAGCTAGAAATAGAAATGCCATATGATCCAGCAATCCCACTCCTAGGAATATATCCTAGAGAAATAAGAGACATCACAAATAGACATATGCACACCCATGTTCACTGCAGCATTGTTCACAATAGCGAAAAGATGGAAACAACCTAGATGCCCATCAGCAGATGAATGGATAAACAAGCTATGGCACATATACACAATGGAGTACTGCACAACGAAAAAGAACAATGATGAATCTGCAAAGCATCTCACAACATGGATGAATCTGGAGGGCATTATGCTGAGTGAAATAAGTCCATCACAAAAGGACAAATATTGTATGAGACCACAACTATAAAAACTCATTAAAAGGTTTACACATAAAAAGAAACAATATTTGATGGTTATGAGGGAAGGGAGGGGTAGGGATGGAAAAACACTAAATAGACAATAGATAAGTGGTAACTTTGGTATAGGGTAAAACAGTATACAATACTGGGGAAGCCAGCACAACTTGTACAAGGCAAGGTCATGGAAGCTCCATAGATACATCCAAACACCCTGAGGGACTGAATTACTGCGCTAAGGGCTGTGGGGACCATGGTCTCTGGGGACATCTAACTCAATTGGCATAACACAGTTTATAAAGAAAATGTTCTACATTCTACTCTGGTGAGTAGTATCTAAGGTCTTAAAAGACTGTGAGCGGCCATCTAAGATACTCCACTGGTCTCACCCCTTCAGGAGCAAAGGAGAATGAAGAAAACTAGAGACACGAGGGAAAGATTAGTTCAAAGGACTCATGGACCACAACTACTACAGCCTCCACCAGACTGAGTCCAGTACAACTAGATGGTGCCCGGCTACACCACTAACTGCTCTGACAGGGATCACAGTAGAGGGTCCCAGACAGAGCTGGAGAAAAATGTAGAACAAAATTCTAACTCACAAAAAAAGACCAGACTTACTGGTCTAACAGAGACTGGAGAAACCCCGAGAGTGTTGTCCCCGGAAACTCTTTTAGCTCAGTAATGAAATCACTCCTGAGGTTCACCCTCTAGCCAAAGTTTAGACAGGCCCATAAAATGAAATGAGACTAAAGAGACACAACAGCCCAGGGGCAAGGGCTAGAAGGCAGGAGGGGATAGGAAAGCTGGTAATAGGGAACCCAAGGTCAGGAAGGGAGAGTGTTGACATGTCGTGGGGTTGTTAACCAATGTCATAAAACAATATGTGTACTGCTTAATTAGAAACTAGTTTGTTCTGTAAACCTTCACCTAAAGTACAATTAAAAGAAAAAAAGAAAGTCATGTTTTTCTTATAAACTTTTTTCTTCTCCAATGGGAATATTTACAGTGACCAAGTAAATGATGAGCCAAAATAATGGCACTAAGGATCAAAGTAATTCACATCAATTAAAGACATATTATTTTCAAAAGTAAATAAAGTTTACTTTCTCAAATAGTTTTAACAAACATATATTCTTACTTTGTGATTTCAGAAATAACATATTTGTTTAATGGACAGTAGAGCTACTACTAATATAGTTTATATGAAAACAGATTTCTTCATCAGCGCTTAATTGGAGCATTTAAATGTATGAAACTGGAAAGGCATTAAATTTGCTTGACATGAAAATGCACAATCAGCATTCCAAAAAAAAAAAAAAATTTTTTTTTTAGAAGTGATTGGAAAAATTCCCTTAATTCTAATCAATCATCCTCTATTTACTTTGGCAAGCTGGGAATGATAGATAAACATCTGTAGGGTACAGACAGTCTTCTTAGTTTGTGAAACTAGCTTCTTTGTTATAGTTCAAAACCAAAAGGGGAAAAGAAATGTCAGCTTAATTTTCATAAAGAATCTCCCAGAAAAAAATAATGTAAGAAAAAACTACTACTTCTTCATATAAAAAAATTACTTATCTTAGTTCTCAGTTTGATTAGTTAGAAAGCTGATGGCAATACTTTTAATTTTGGTGGGTAGTGGAAGAGGGACAAGAAATTTTAAGTAAATACAAGACAATTTTTGTTACTATTTTCCCAAAAAGGATTTTCAACAACAGAGAGATGGTGGAGTATCAGGTGCAGATGATCCACTAAAAATAAAAATCAGGTTAGGCAACAGACCTCTTATTCTTCTTGAGAGTACTTAATAAATATATAATCCTGAAGTACTTTTCTTTTGTTCTTTGCTTGTATTCAGGCAAATATATCTTTTGTATAATTTTAAGTGTGTTTATTATTAGCAGTCACTTATGCCTGTCTGAAAATACGGGGAACAGCAATAGAATCAGAAGGGATGAAGCCAAAAAAGTAATGTGAGTAAAGCACTATTTTTAAACCTAAAAAAATTTTAGTTTCTGTAAAACAATATAGTTTATTCTTCCACAGATTTTATTACATCCTAGGTAATTATGTTAAGCTTTATCTTTTTAACTATAGCATCAAACCTTAGACTATACTTATTATCCATATTCTTACACTTCAGCATTCAACTCCTAAATTTACCAGCTCCTGCCCTGTGAATACCCTATATAGCTTAATTTACCATCCTGCATTGCATGATGCAGAATTTCCCTGGAGTGTGATTTGCTCTCCTAAGAGGACAGTATTTCCTTATTTCCATAGCAAGCAGCTATGGCCAGGAAGGGGCAAAGTTTCATGCGAGCTACATTTTTGTATAACCATTTGCTGTTACTAGTTACCGTCAAGCTGAATCTGACTCATGGTGACCCCAAGTGTGCAGAGTAGACTTGCTCCACAGGGTTTTGAAGGCTGCAACCTTTCAGAAGCAGATTGCCAGGCCTTACTTCTGAGGTGTCTCTGGGTGGGTTTGAATCACCAAACTTTTGGTCAGTAGTCCACAGATTCTCCAACACCTTCCCAGAGACCTTCATAAGCTGAAGATAAAGGGGCCTTCCTAAGCAAAATGCTAAAGAAGGTAAATATGTGACTGTCCCCAGGCATTTGTTTCTGTGCTCTTTTACCCTTTGGGTAGCATCACTTTCCCTGTGAGATGAAACTAAACCACAACAAACTAGTATGACCCAGTTTTGTATCTACAGTGCTGGGCCAGTTAAAAAGGCAGTATGCAAAGGAGAGAATCCAGAGAGGGATGATAAGATCCAAGCAGAAGAGATTCTGGAGGGGCGGATCATTATCTCTTGCAAAGGCTTTAAGAATGTCTCATTACTTTACAGTCAAATTTCATTTAATGATTCTATTTATTTAGAGATATACCTGGTAAATCAGAGAAGAGAAGAATGCACTCGTTAAAGCCATTAGCCAAAAGCCGGTCCCGCAGCTGCTGAAGAATTGCTACTCCGATACAGAATGGGAAAGAGGAATTCCCAAGTAGTAAGGTATCCCAGAGGTGAAAGATTTTGTGCAGTGGAAATACATCTGAAAAATGACAAAACAAATTAATCAGCTAAATAAAAATAAAATTAAAAAGATAAAAATTGGAACAATAACAACATGTTTTACTAGACACATCGCTATTACCTTATGATCAAAACTATTATTGAAGAACAAATAATACCATACTGTTTCTATAAAATATTTGTCTTTCTAGAAATTTATTGCTTCCTAAGGCATCTTAAAGAATAATCAGACTGGCCAAATAGATGACATTTTCTAACTTCAGTATCAATCTTGGCATAGTTGGGCCATTCATTATATTTCTCCCCAAAATTTTTCAGGTTATATTATCTTCACAAGTCTACTTTCCTAGATGAACTTTAATATTGCTTTAGGCTCAGTATTATTAAATTTTCATTATACACTCTAAAAAATTGCTTTATTAGATTCCCATCAAAAAGTTCTATTGACAATTTTCTATTTTTTTGGCAACTTTTTTTTTTTCACCTGACAATTACACTGTAGATATCTTTCTAGGCCAATTCATATAGATCTACTTCAAATACTATATCTCATTTATCATATGTACATATTTAAGCAAGGATGTCTACTATAACTATATTAATATTTGTACTGAATAAAGTATTGCATGTTTACAAAAATCTGCTTACTTTCTAGGGGATCCTAGTTTAGAAAATAACAAAAGAATTAGTTATGAAAGACTCTCTAAAAATTAAGACTCATTTGCTGGAAAAGTTTATCTCCAAAACTTTATGTAAATACTATAGTAAATATTAATTTCTTTTTCAATAGAAAGCAGAGATTATATGAATGTCATGACATACAGGTTTTCATCCTATAAAATTCCCTTTTTGATTTTCAGAGGTCAGAATAATTGGCATTCTTTTTTACCCAAATCTATATGTTGGAATTACGTAAAGATGCTTATCAAGTCTGCTAATATTATTGTAAATATAATATACTGGGGCAGAATGGAGCTGTCTTTTTGCTAATAAAATATTAAAAGGGAAGGAAAATGATACTTACGGGTAAACATAGTTAGAAACCAAGGGATGGCATAAAGCTATGAGTGGAAAAAGAAAGGGACACAGGGGATGGATAAAGAGAAAATAAAAAAGATAATTAGAACGATTACCAGTAAACTGAATGTTGAACAAAAAAGTTCAACTTTCTATTTTACTCCATGAATAAAAAGAATGTAGATAATTATAGTTATTATCACAAATACTATATTATATAACGGTATCTATCGACATTATAAATGTTGTAGATGACCCTTGTGCCAGGATTTATTCTACAGAATGTCTTTATTTCTCTAAAGGCTACACTCAAGATCATGGCTAATCCAAATGCAATACCAACATGTTAATATTAAGGGCGTACTTTTCAGGTTGTATTTAAAAAAAAAAAAAAGTCCTCATCTGTGTTGAGGTACTCTTACTGAGTATTTTTTAGATTTATGAGACATTTGAAAAATGTTCAAAATGTCTCACAAAAAGATGTTATGAAGCATTATGCTTTCTGTTATCACTTTCTAAGTTAACAGGAGACTTTATAACAGACTAAAAGCAATAAGATCTAGGAATAGAATCATCTGGTTCTTTAGCTCAATGACAAATTTATTTTCCTAAGTTTACTGCATGGGAAATATGTGTGTGTGTGAGTGTGCATATATTCATACATATTTTCAATTAATTTTGAGATTCTGAAAGTGAAAAATCATTCTTAATTTCTAAAAATAAAATCTTTGTTGGTAGCAAGTATCAAAAATCAATAGTAATTTATAGAAATACTTGAAAAGCACCAATTTTACTCTTTGAGTTAATACAGTTTGCTATTAAACGAATTTTGTACCACCTATATGGCTTAAATAAATATTATCTCAGCACCTATCAATTATGAATTTATGTGTAGGGATGCATTTTGTCTTTGCATCATGCACAACTGAGTATTAATGCTATCAACATGCCATTCAAGAACGATATAAGTATAAACATACAGTACATTAAAAAAATCTAAGTAATGTATGTGAAATAAAGTCCAATGCTCTCTATAATATCATCATTTATATATGTTGACACACAAACAGTTCTTTCTAGTGACATTATAAATGGGAAAAGTGAAAATAGAAAGGTATGTGTTTTCACTATGAAGACCATGGGTTGTAGAAAACAATAAAGCATAAAATACGAACTCTTTAGACTAATTTAAAAATAAATCAGCAGAGATTTGCTTCATCACTATGATTAATCTTTTCTTCCTTTTAAGGACGTAACATCAATCATATCATCCTCTACTCATCGGATCAAAGCCAATTATTTGTCTTCAGGAATCTTTTCAGAATTTCTTCAACAACTAGCTCACAGTCTCCTTTTCCATATTAATTTCTGCAATTATTAACTTCATCAGTCTCTACAGAGAAATTCTGCTTCTGACCAAGATAAATAACAGGGATAGGGATTTACCCTCCCACTTGAAACACCTAAAAAAAAAGTCAGACAGAATATATGAAACTATTTGCAGATTTTAGACCTGAGGCAGCAAAGACAGTAATGCCTGAGAGGAGGAAAACAATCATCCAGTTTACTATGTGAAATCAGTTCCCAGGACTCAGCACAGGAAGGAAGGAACCAGGTAGAGCATGGTGGCCACCATGAGGTGAAGAGGTAGAGTTGGGAGTCTGGGGAGGCCATATTGGCTAGAATTAGCTGGTACAGCACTGGAGAGGAAAAGAGCTATCCAAAGAGAAAGCTCCAGAGATCTGGAGACGGTTCCCCTTGAATCTTTGCTGAGCACTGAAGATCGCATATATCTGAGGAAACTACACAAAGCTAGGGAAGAAAATAAATAAATAAAAACACACACACACACACACACGTATACACACACACACATCTGAAAGGATCAGAGGGAAAAATTATCAGGGCTTATATAATGCAGGAAAAAATGTCTCCAGATATTGCCAAATATTCCCTGGGAAGCAAAATTCTCCCTGGTAGAGGAATACTGTATAAATTCTAAAGAAACCACTAAGAAAACACAGCAAAGAGTTATAGCTAATATACCAACAAAGACAATAAAAGAGAATCACAGGAAAAAAAAAAAAAAAAACTTGGTTAATCCAAAGGGGAAAATAAAAACAAATTGCCATAGAGTAATTCCGACTCATGGTAACTCCATATGTGTCAGAGCAGAACTGTGCTCCATAGGGTTTGCAGAGAAAAAGGACAAAAAAAACAAAGAACTGATAGGAAATGCAGAACAAAAATATCAAGATGTCGGATTTAAAACTAACCATATCAATAATCACAACAATGTCAATGCTCTAAACACAATTAAAAGACAGAGATTGTCAGATTGGTTAAAAAGCAAGAAACTACTATATGCTGCCTGCAAGAAATTCACTTTAAATATAAAGATACAAATAGGTAAAATGCTAAAGAACTGAAAAGATAAACCATGCTAACACAAATCAAAAGAAAGCTGGAGTGGCTACAAAATAGATTTCAATGCAAAGATATTACTAGGGATAAAACCTGTTGCCATCGAGTCGATTCTGACTCATAGTGACCCTACAGGACAGAGTAGAACTGCCCCACAGTTTCCTTTTGGTTAGCAGCTGATCTCTTAACCACTGCACAACCAGGGCTCCCGGGATAAATAAAGTCATTTCATAATGATAAATAGGCCAGGTCATCAACAGGACATATTAATCCTAAATGTTTATGTACCTAATAAACATTCAAAACAAAAATGAATAGAATTGAAAGAATAAACAAAACCACAATAATAGTTGGAAATTTTAATACCTCTCTCTCAAAATAGAACAAGTAGACAAAAAATCAATAAGGATATAGACTTAAACAACACTATCAACCAACCGGAGCTAATTGGTAGTTATAAAACACTCCATTCAACAACAGAAAACACATTCTTTCAAAATACACATTCACCAAGAAAGAACATATTCTGGGACATAAAACTAGTGTCAATAAATTAAAAAGGACTCATATATGGGACAGAGTAGCAGAGGCGGGGGTCTGGGGACCATGGTTTCAGGGGACATCTAGGTCAACTGGCATAATGAAGCTTATTAAGCAAATGTTCTGCATCCCACTTTGGTGAGTGATGTCTGGGGTCTTAAAAGCTAGCGAGCGGCCATCTAAGATGCATCGATTGGTCCCAACCACCTGGAGTAAAGGAGAATGAAGAATACCAAAGACACAAGGAAAGTATTAACCTAAGAGACAGAAAGGGCCGCCTAAACCAGAGACTTCATCAGCCTGAGACCAGAAGAACTAGATGGTGCCTGGCTACCACCAATGACCAGCCTGACAGGGAACACAACAGAGAGTCCCTGATGGAGCAGGAAAAAAGTGGGGTACAGAACTCAAATTCTAGTAAAAAGACCAGACTTAATGGTTTGACTGAGACTGGAAGGACCCCGGAAGACATGGCCCCCAGACTCTCTGTTACCCCAAAACTAAAGCCATTCCTGAGGCCAACTCTTCAGACAAAGATTAGACTGGACTATGGGACATAAAAATGATACTCGTGTGTGCTTCTGAGCTCAAACAGATATATGAGACTAAAGGGGCAGCTCCTGTCCGGAGGAGAGATGAGAAGGCAGAGAGGGTCAGCAGCTGGTTGAATTGACACACGAAATCCACGGTGGACAGAAGGAGTGTGCTGTCACAGTATAGGAAGAATAACTAGGGTCACATAACAATGTATGCATAAATCTTTATATGAGAGACTAACCTGAATTGTAAACTTTCACTTAAAGCACAAAAAAAAAGGACTTATATAAAGTATATTCTCTTGCCACAAATTAATTTAGAATTTAATAAGGCATCTGAAAAATTCCCAGATATTTAAAAACTAAATAATATACTTCTAAAATCATCCATAATTCAAAAAAGAAATAAAAAATAAAAGTATTTTGACCTGAATGTAAATAAAAAATACAACACATCAAAAATTTTAGGACATAGCTAAAACAGTACCTAGAGAGAAATTTATATTTACAGTACAATATACTTATATTAGAAAAGAAGAAATGTCTCATATCAATGATCTCAGCTTCTATTAAAAAAATAGAAAAAGGGCAAATAAAACCAAAAGTAAAAAGGAAGGAAATTACAAAGACAAGAATAGACATCAATGAAATAGAAAACAAAAAAATAATAGAAAAAAATCAATGAAACCAATAGCTAGTACTTAACAAATGTCTGTAGAATCTCTTCTGAGCTCCAGGATTATATTTTTAATAGTCTATCAGATATTTCCACATATACATCTCACTCCACTCATAGTGACCTATAGGACACAGCAAAACTGCCCCATAGGGTTTCCAAGGCTGTAATCTTTATGGAAGCAGACTGTCATACCTTTCTCCTGCAGAGTTGCTGAGTGGGTTCAAACTGCTGGCCTTTTGGTTAGCAGCCAAGCACTTAACCACTGTGCCACCAGGCCTCCTTGGATGTCTCACTAACATCTCCAATTCAACATATTTAAAACTAAACTTATGGTCATCCCCAAATTACCCCTTCTTGCTACCACCAACATTATTCCTGTCATTTAGGCTCAAAAATCTTATAATTTAAAAACATTTCCTGTCAAGTCCTATAGATATTATTTCTACAACATTTCTTCTTGTCTTTCTTTTTTTTATCCATATATACTAAACAACCCTGTTTTAGTTTTCACTTTCTTGCATAGACTATTGCAAATGTTTCATAGCTATTCTCCTAGCTTTCAGATTCACTCTGCTGTGATCTTTTATTTAGCCAAACTGATCTCTCTAGAAATGTAACTCTGATGACATCATTTCCCTGATTTAACATGTCAATAGTTTCCCAAATTGCACACTAACTTAAGTATAAACTTCTTATGCATTTAAGGCTATTGTGAATTAGGAGAAGAAGCCAAGCACTTGGAGTCAAAAAATGTGCATTTGAATCTCAGCTCTGCCAATTACTGATACTGTGCATTGGGCAAGTCAGTTAACATCTATGAATTCCAAATTCTTTGCTTCTGAAATAGGGAAATTAGCATCTGTCTTAATTATGTCACAGAGGTACTATAAGGATAAAATCATATATGTCAAAGTGCTTTGAAAACAGTAGCATGCTATGTAAACTTAAGGTAGTTTTATTAATAATATTATCAACATAAGAAATAGGGCATTAGGCTACATTTCTATATGTCTCCCTACACATATTCTACTACCCAGTCATGACAGATGATTGACAACAATCTGAACACACACACTGCTTTCTATTAATGTGCTTTTGTCTTTTCTTCTTTGAATGTTCTTTTCCTACTATATCCATTAATCAAAGCTCTGTAAGTTTTTTTTCAAAGCTTGCCTCAAATGTCATTTCTTCTATAAAGTTTTTTTGACTTTTCTTATTATAACTATTCTACTATGTTTTGTATCATATCATATCATATATTATAACTGCATTATATACAATTTTATAGTAATTGCATATTATATTGTAATTACCTATATCATCACATTTGTATTGTAATTAATTATGGGACTGTTTGTAATTCTTTCATTTACTCATGCTTTCATTCAATCATTCACTAAATATGAAATGCTTCATGCAGACACCATGTTTCCCACTACAGCAGATGAGTCAGACATATGAACAGAGACTTATGATGCTTTACAGTTAAGTAGTATAATAAAGTTTCTAGCATAGGGTAATGGCAGCAAAGATAAAAGAGCTTATGGTCTTTTCTACCATCCTCTCTGCAGAAAAAGATGATAATGTTCTTGCGGGTAAATTTCAGTGTACTCATTTGTTCATTACTTCAGTAAATATTTACTAAGTCCCTAATACATGCCAGGACTGTGTTAAGTGATAGGATACCGCAGTGAACAAAACATAGTTCCAGGCTGGAAGGAGCTTAGTGAAGTTTAGTAAGAGTAGTAGGTGTTCATTAACTATTCTCTCAATCCACTCCAATCAGGTTTTTACCTCCACATCACCACTAAAACTGCTCTTCTCTTTGTCATCAATGATTTCCATGTTGTTTAATTTAATGACCAATCCTCAGGCCCAATCTTTCTTTACCAACCTGCAGCACTCCTCACTTAAAAACATGGTTAGGTTTCAAAGACCAGGTCGTTATGCAAAAATCAGCATTATGTGAAAATGGAAGATGACCACATCAGATTATAAATTATTATGTGGGACACATACGTCCCTCTGGACTTGGGAGACCTAAAATGTAGGTGGGTGCTATATGTCCACCTGGTCATGAAAGGGTTACTGCCAGACGTATGTTGTTAATGCACAAAATAGTCAGATAGTAGATTTTTTACTGTGGTTGTAAATGTGAAATATTGGATAACAAGACAGTGAATACATGAGGAGTAGGTGTACTTTCATACCTCCTCAAAACACATTTTCCCCCACTTGGCTTTCAAGACACCGCACACATCTAGTTTTCTTACCTTTCTGACTGTTCTTTATCTCCTTAATTGGTTCCTCTTCATCTCCCTGACTTTTAAATATTGAAGTGCCCTTAGTTCAGCCCTTGGATCTTTTCTCTTTTCTATTTTTCTCCAAGCATACAATGTGAGAACTTCCACATTTATATCTCCATCTCAGACCTCTCCGAATTCCAAACTCGTATGTCCAACTGCCTACTTGACATCTCCACCTGTATGTCTAACAGATATACATAATACGTACCCAGCTGAGTTCCTGAGACTGCCTCCAAAACCTGTGTCTACAAGTATAGTTTTCCAAATCTCAATTAAGAGCAACTAGATCCTTTGAATTGATCAGATCAAAAATTCTAGTCATTCTTCACTCCTCCCTTTCTCACACACGTTACATTGTCACATGCAGTCCTGCTGGCTCTACTTTCAAAGTATACCCAGAATATGAAAAGTTCTCACCAACCTCACTGCTAATATTCTGATTCAAGACACCATCATCTCTTGCCTAGATTACTGCAATAGTTTCATGATTGGCCTTCTAGAGTCCATCTTTGCCCTTCCTTAGGTTTCTCTCAGCATAGTAGCCAAAGTGCTCTTGTTAAAATGTTTAGGTCAAATCATGCCACTCCTTTGCCCAAAACCATTCAGTGGCTCTCCACCACCGAAAATAAAAGCCAATGTCCTTTGATCTATTTGTTGTTGTTAGGTGCCATTGAGTCGATTTCAACTCATAAGACTCCATAATCTGGTTTTCCATTACCTCTTTGTCCTCAACTCCTCATTCACTGTGCTTCAGTCACACTTGCCTCCTGGCTATTCCTTCAACATTCCCATCATTCTTCAACCTCACAGCCATGGCAATTGCTGTTGCTTCTGCTTGGAATCCTCTTTACCTAATTTCCTTAAGGCATTTATTCAAAAGTCACCTCTTCTGTGAGGCTTTCCCTGAATCCTATTTAAAATTTTCATTCCTCCTTCACCTGAGCATCTAACATCCTTATTCCTACTTTCCTTTGTTTTCTCTTTAGAACTTATCACTAGCTAACATATCACATAGTAATTATTTATCTTCTTTGTTGCCCACCCTCCACTAGAGTATAAACTCAGTGAGGGCAATGACTTTGTCTTTTTTTTTTTCCCACTGATGTGCCAGGTCTTAGAAAAATGCCTGACACATAGTAGGCACTCAAATATTTGTTGAAAGAATAAGTGAAATATACAATGAAAATAACTGAAGGGATAGATTAAACAGATCCAAAGAGTCATGAAACTGATAAAGTTGAAGTTAACTACTTTCTTGTGAAGTTTCAACAAATATGAAATAATGAAAAAATTAGTTAATCTTCTTTAATGAACTTATTTATAAAAGTATTATGGAAGTATTAAAAGAACACTAAACTTGAGATTTTGTTATATAACTATATTTTGATAACTATTATAAATATGCTCTTAAAAATAAGTGAAACAGAAGTATATTCCAAGAATATTTGAAAGTAAAAATTGACTAAAGTTGAATAAATGTCTTTAATATAATATAGAACAAGTCCTAGGTGCTCATAAAAGGAGCTGTGGTGGTGCAATAGTTAAATGCTTGGCTGCTGACAGAAAAGGTCAGTGGTTTGAACATACCAGAGGTGCCACAGGGGAAACGACCTGGTGATCTGTTCTCATAAAGATTACAGCCTAGGAAACCTTAGGGGACAGTTCGATTCTGTCCTATAGGGTCACTATGAGTCAGAATCGACTCAACGGCACACAACAGGTGCACATAGGCACTAGTCACCTCTTTCCAGCTAAATTAAGATCAGGTAAATAAATAGGTAACATAGTCTGTAATGCCTATTATTTATTCTTTCTGTTTTAACCTTTTAAAATCTTAATTGATATTTTAATCCTAAATAACTCCTCATGACACTGATACAGCTTCATAATACTATCTGATATACCGAAAAGACAGCAAAATAAAATAATTTTGAAGAGAAGGCAGGTTTTAATTTTTAAAAATAATAATTAAATAATAAAATATGTAATCAAAATATAAAAAAACAAAAAATTAGTTTCATTAAGTTAAAGATATTATTAGCTATTTCCTGATTTATAGTTGGAAACAGAAATCCAGTGAAAAGAAATCATATATTCTTTAACTATTTTGTCCAGATCATGAAATTATGTACACTTGATTTGGCCTAGTGGTCGTCTGTTAAGAGTCCGCTAAGTAAATACTGCCCCCTAGCAATATCAAGAAAGAATAGTAATATTTAGAATTTCATGATGTCTTTTCACATGGTGTAGTAATGTCATAACTATTAATATGAAAAACAAAGAAACGGGGGGTTCATTAAGTTGATTTTGAAGAGTAGAATAGTATAGTTTAAAAATTTGCAAATGTAAAAAAATTAAAAAAAAAAAACCTGAAAAAGACATACGTCTTATAACAAATTCTCAATGAATCCCACTCTACATTTATGATCTTATGTCAAATGGAGTTTTTATTGACAAACATATTGGTATATATATCAATAAATATATGAGTCCCTTCTAATAGACTTTCTTAATCCATCTTCTTATCAGCATACTATAGTTTCTGTTTACCTCAAGTCAGAAGTATTTTTATAATTAAATTACTAGAAGACCACTCTGTAAAATACGTAGTGACCATTACTTTGATTCCCTGCCGTGATTCTCTTCATTGTGGAAATGTACATCTAACCATTCAAGTAAAAGATTTTGAAAGTAGTACGGGCCATCCTATAATTTCTTGAAACTTTGAAACTCTAGACTTTGTGATTTGGTAAACTCACATACCTCTTTGGACCTTTAGGGTAGCTGTGAAGACTAGTTAATGGATCTAAATCAACTGGCAGAGGATATGACATATATCAGGCACAACCACAGGAGTTACAATTACCATACTTAATAAATATCCAGAAGTTTCTGTAATAAAAGTGTTTTAACAATTCAAAGTTCTGAGATAACCCCATGAATCATTCACGTTTTGTTGAAATAAAATGAAGAATGGAAGGTATAAAGGAGAGAATCCTAAGCACTGTGAACTGTAGATGTTACTTTTACAGGTAGAGGCTGACTCTTAAGGCAAGGCGTAAGCTAAGACGACTAAGGTATCTACAGTTTTACCAGCTCTCACAATCTGTATTCCTCAATCTCATCTCAGCTACATTGAGTTTCCAAAATTTCAAATATTTCTACATAAAAATCTTTCTTCTATTTTCCAAATTCTACCACAAGATCCTTTATTTTGTCTATCTTCCTCTTACTATCATCTTGCATATTTTACTTACTATCATCCTCTTAGAGCTACATTTAGTATAGATTGATAGATTGATGGATTTTAATGTAACAGAGTACAAAAGTTCATTGATTATGGTTTAGACTGCACATTGCACCTAATCTTTAAGAAACTAACGCTTGTTTGAAAATGGCTTTTGCATAGTATATATCATTTTAAGTCAGATTCTTTTCCATACACTTCAACAAAACAACATATTGCAACAGACTGAATGCAGAAACAGATATGAGAATCCAGCTTCCTTCTATTAAGTAAAGATATTACAAAGTGAAAGACAATATCACTCTTCTCATTTTTTTGTACTGAAATAGTTATTTTTCATAAAAATATGTTATTTTTGGTTAACTTGCAACAGATCTTCTAGTGTTATTTTTAAACAAATTAATAATTTTAAAAAAATGTATCAGTAAATATTGATAGACATAACCCATATAAACAAAAAACCTCTGGGGGCCCAAATAATTTTTAAGAGTGTAAAGGGTCTCTGAGACCAAAAAGTTTGAGAACTGCTGTATTATGCTGTATTTATTTTCACCTGTCTCTCAACCAGTATAAGGGTACATTAGATTGGATATATAGTAGGAAGATTGAAGTGAACTCACCAAGTCGGGAAACTTGCTGGATACACAACTTGTGTCTGTGTGTTTTTAGCAAGAAGGCACCAAAATATAATTTTATCATTCCAAGTGGAACTACCAGGCTGTCTGGTTTCTAAATTCTGGGCCTTTTCTAAAAGGTAATCAAGCTCTATTGTGAGAAACAGAGTTCAATAAGCCATTTGTTTTTAACAGCCTTAAAAGATCCAAGAACACTAGATGGAGTTAGGACTAATGTTAGGGACACCAGGGTAATGGCCAGACAAGAAGACCATCCTAGTATTCTGCAGATGGACAGAACAGGTTGGTGGGGACTCCTGTTATGGAAGATTCTAAATAAGGTGGACTTTCCTAATTTTTCCTGTAACCATATCTTGATAAAATCTGAAAAGTTTAGTGTCAGTAATTTCCTTTTTAAATTAAAATTAAAAAATTTCTTTACATGACAAAAATATGAAGGTCAGAAATGAATGAAAAATGAATAAATAATTTCTGATCAGTCCTTTTACATTTTCTGTTAGTACAAAATCAAGTGCTGAATATAAATTTTGAAAATGTCAGTGACAATCTTTTAAAAGAAGGAGAAAATGAGTAATAGCATGTTTCCTTTCAGACTGCAGTTAAAGGACAAAGGTTTTGCCAGTATACCTTGCTTATCACTGGGTTTGTTAGCTTTATCCTCAGCTGTGCCAGCAGGTTCAAAAGGCATATATAGTACTGAGATGCAGTCCGTATCATTTCTCTTAATGGCCACATGACAACTTTACATAATTTGGAAATTGCTACTCATAGTAATTCAGGAAAAGTTTCCTTAAGAATGAGGAGGCCTTTGCTACTCTCATTTAAAAGGCCTGTATATTTTCAGAAATAGAAACACACACCAAGACAAAAATGATAAAAATTACTCTGGCCTCAATTTTAACCACTGTGCCACCAGGGCTCCTACCAAGTACACACTATCCCTTACTTATATGTAAATCACATAACCATCATGACATATATAATTTAAGCATCACATCATGCACAATATTTCTAACTATTCAAGCTTCAGCAGTGTTCAGTATTCAGAGTTCTCTGACCCACAACAAACAGAAAGGAGCCAGAAATTACAATCTTCTCTGCAATGGGAGCCTACGTTTCAATGATGGAAGATTAACGAGTGCTTATTTTGAAAAGATTAGTTCTGGAGCAGGAAACTCAGTTTGGGATCTCATTACTAAAATACCTACCCTTCACTTGGATGAATCCTAGCCTGTATTGTTAGAGGCAGACAAATTGCTTAAACACTTACTTTAAAGGCAGAACATTGAAAACAATAACTAAAAAAACCCACAAAAACAAAGCACACACAAACTAGTGAAATGTAACTAAAATATATGTGATGGTTAATAGCTGGAAAAATATTAGAAAAAATTCTCCATTTTATCCAATTTCTACCACTATTCGCTGTCAACAATATATATTAAAAATATCAAATATTTTTATAAGACGACACTTCAAAATAACCTCCTAAATTTTTTAATATTATTGGCAGGCTTTAGAAACAGGCAAACAAAATCAACTTAATAACAAAAAGGGACAATAAATTTCAAAAAATGAAATTTCTATTAATATTTTAGCTTTCTTTCCTAAATAACTTTCATTTGTTCACTCTCTGTGACAAGACGATAGTTCTAGACAAGGGAATTTTCTGCAGGTTAAGAAACACTCTCTTTCCACTCATTTCTCTTTGTTTACTCTAGGATTCTCAATGTGAAAGTACTGTTCACTAGAAGGAGTTCTGGAAATATGTGTAGAGGCATTTTATTGTCTCAATGATAAGGGAATTAATACTTGCAATCAGGGGCCAGGGATGCTCAGCATTTGCCATTGTTGGACATTCCCATCCCATGTGGAGTTGTCTTCACCTCACATGACTCTTGAATGTCCCACAAGGCTAACCACACTACATATATAAATCATTATTACTTTCATAATAGTATTATCGAGGAGTTTTTGTAAGAAGTTATATGAAAATGCCCCAGTAATTTCAGGAGGGAGTCATAAGGAAAAGGGAAGCTTTAATAGAATAAAGATAATGTTTCAAACTTATTGAAATACTGAATAATTCACTCACCCTGTGTAGAACATTTAAGCAACATCAATGTGCCTTCCACCCAGAATTAACAAATATTAAATTTACCACATTTGCTTCAAAAATTAAAAAAAAATCAATATATTATCAATACAATGGAAGCCCCTTTGTACTACTCCTCAATTCTTTCTTTTTAAATTTATATTTTGTACTTTCTGTTAACTTGTAGCCACCACCTATCTGTCAGTTTGTTGTACTGTGATGGCTTGTGTATTGCTACGATGCTGAAAGCTATACCACTAGTATTTCAAATACCAGCAGGGTCACCCATAGTAGACAGGTTTCAGTGGAACTTCCAGACTAGGAAGAAAAGCCTGGCAATATACTTTGGAAAATTAGCCAATGAAAATTCTAAGGATCGCAACAGAGTACTGTCTGATACAGTGCTGGAAGATGAGTCCCCTGCGTTGGAAGTCTCTCAAAATACACAGTGGTCGTAACAGACTCGAGCATACTATCAACCATGAAGACGGTGCAGGACTGGGTAACGTTTCATTTTGTCGTACGTGGGGTCACCATGAGTCGGAGACGACTCGATGGCAACAACAACATAATTTCTATAAGAATTCCTTCCTAGACTGAAATTATAAATTGGACATCCAATTTAGGTCTTCTAGTCAATGTAGAATTTTTTTTTTTATGTATGATATGAGGTAGGGCTTTGATTCCCCAACACCTCCATATAGTTACCCAATTGTATTGGAACCAGTTATTCAATAATCGTTTCTTTTCTAATTGATTTGTAAAGCCACCTCGGTCATATACCAAATTCCACATGTGGGTGGGTCAATTTTTGAATAACTGTTTCCCCAGTTTATATTAATATCACTGGATTAATTTTCTTTTGGTTAATATTTGACTGGCAAATACTTTTTTAATCTCTTTTTTGACCAGTGTCATTAAATTTTTATGCTTATCTCTTATAAATGGCATGTAAGTAGATTTAAAAAAATATATAATCTGAAAATATCTTTTAATAGTCAATTTAAACAGCTTATATTTTTTCTGTGTGCAGCTTTTCTGCCTATACAGGATTTATTGACTTTTCTTTGTTCTCCCCCCACCCTCTTAGCTACCTTCTATTAGTTTAGAAGTTATACGTTCTCTTTCTACTCTTCTAGTGATTACAATTAAACTTCTACCATTCATCAGTTGGGGGACAATTCTCTATGGGTCTCTTGTACGCCCACATTTCTGGTGAACAGGGGCAGTAAATACTCTTTGTTCTGGACTATCTTTTCAAAGATGTTTGTATTAAAAAACATAAATAAACATATAACAACAACAACAACAACAACAAAACAACCTTAGAAGATAGAGACAGACTCTCTGGAGCAAAGGACAAATTTAGTTACAGCCTTGGAAGAAAATATATCTTTCCCTTCAGAGCAAAGGGAAGGTATGCTTACTGACCATTTAAAAAAAAAAAAAAAATCCCCTAAGCTCAGAGTTCCTCTCTTGTAATGCAATCCACTGTAGATGCAGGTATCAGCTGGTCCTTTGCTGTTGTCTCCATGGGACTTGGGAGGAAGGGGAACCAACACAAATATGCTGATGCTCATGGTGCTTGCTCTGCTGTAAGCGATAAAGTCTTTGTTTCTGACCCACAAGTCTTGTTTATTCTTTTGCCAGCATCCATTGAACAGTAACAGGCTAATTTATTAACTTGTAAGTATAGTAAAATCAAATCCCACATCTGAAAGGATACCTGATTTAATGCCTAAATATAGCAAGCATATTTATCTATTTATATTCCTTTTAAATAATACAAACGTGTTAGAACACTTCTAAACTGATTTCCCACCTACTCTTACTTTTCATTTTATTATAATCTAAAATTCTAATTCCACCTTGTTATTAGCTCTTATGAAATTGGCTTTATACGTAAATATTTAACAGTTCTCATTTAATTAAATTTATAAACATATGATGATTCAATTAGTGATTATCCTTAAAGAGTGTAGAACAGTGCTTGGCACCCTGTATTTAACATGTGGTGACATTATTATTTTTTAACAATGTTTTTACTTACTACTGCTTCTTACATTGCACTCATTCATAGTTCAATTTTCTGCTTAATTAAAGCAAAGAGAAATTATTTTCTTTCTGTGATTCCTTTCTTAATACCGTGTCTACGTTCATGAATTTAATTAAGGATTTTATCAGGTTGTCTTTATATTCCACACCCATGTATCTACTCAAATGTTTTCTGTCAACCTGTAACATTGACTGAATCAATGCAGTTTTCTATTCAGTGCTGAGCACAACCTAATTAGGTGCTTACAAGACAACTTTTGAAACTATCCCTTCTTCTAGTCTACATCTTAGTTATAAGCATATTTTTTTCTCAAAAGTACAACACTATTACCAATTGTGCAATCAGCTCTGCAACAATTTCAACTCTAGCCATAAGATTTAATTTAATATTATATTATACCTCACATTTATAACACGAGGCAAGAAAGTTGGAATTATATAAAAATGAATACTCAATATGTATATTAGTTAATTTTTTTACAAGGGTTTTCCCTCGCTATTCATAATTATAGGGCTTGTCTTTGTTTTGTGTCTGTACGTTTTGTAAACTATACGTGTACATTTTGGAGACCTCATTTAATAAATTTTGTACTTAAATGAGAAGTGTTTCTCCATAAGCCTAGAAGAAAATGGCATCGTAAATATTACGGACAGCATCAGGCCTCATGACTACATCACAGAGGGTTGTAGTGCAATACAAACACCAATGAACTAGGGATACCAAACTAAATCTAATCCATTGCTGTCAAGTTGATTCCTACTCATAGCTACCCTATAGGACAGAGTAGAACTGCCACACAGGGTTTCTAAGATTATAAATCTTTAGGGAAGCAGGCTGCCACATCTTTCTCTCACAGAGCAGATGGTGGGCTTTAAACACTGTGCCACCACGGTTCCTTGAAGTAGGAATAAGGAGATCTCAATTTTAGTCCTATTCTAACAATGGAAGATATACCAGACTGGGGGGAAGAAAGGAGATGTTAAATGATGTAGGCTAAAATTTTAGTTCTGTAACTAGTTTTGTTACTTTGCCAAAGACCAAATTTCTTATCTGCTAAATGCTGAAAACATCTGCGTTATACACCTTACAGATTTAAGAATCAAATGAAATGTTTATGAAAGTATTTTTAAACTTCAAAGCACTCTACAAATATTTATGCTATTAGTGTTATTAGGAACACTTTGAGTGCATTAAATATGTGTTAATATAAACATTTTTCACTCCTAACCTGGACTGTCAATATACTGGTCTATGAATATATTCTTTAAGAGGAAAGGCACGATATGGAAGCAAATAAGGTTAAGATGGAATGCAGAGATCTCTATCTCTGAAAACATTTTTTTTTTGAGGTTTACAGAAACCTTCTATGATACTGTATTCCAAGTGTCTTTAAAAAGAGGCTTGACTCCATGTCACACACTAACAAATGCATGATAGGCTGAACCATGCCCTAGCTAACCTTTGAGCCTCAACTTTGACTTTTAGCCTGATATGAACAACTGAGAAGCTCATGAAGTCAGTCAATATCTGGCAAAGCCTCCAAGGTGATATATCAAGTAAAACAGAAAAAAACAAAAGTTGCCGGCCAGTCGATTCCAACTCAAAGCGACCCTGTAGGAACAGAGTAGAATTGCCTCATGGGGCTTCCAAGGACTGGCTGGTGGATTTGAACTGCTAACCTTTGGTTAGCAGCTGTAGCTTGCCATAGCTCTTAACCACTACATCACCAGGGCTCTGTGGCAAAACACAGAAGAAGCTACTTAATAATTCACTAAGTTCGAATTTCCTATTTCTTGAAAAACAGGTCTGAATATCATAAAATCCAACTGAAAACCCTTCACAAACCCGAAACTTGCTGCCGTTGAGTTTATTCTAACTCATAGGACTGAGTAGAGCTGCCTTACGGGGCTTCCCAGGCAGATTGCCAGGTCTTTTCTCAAGTGGAGTGGCTGGTGGGTTCAAACCGTGGACTTCTCACTTAGCAACCCAGAGATTAACCACTGCACTACCAGGGCTCCTTAAACCCTTCACGGCAAAGTTTAATTAATTAGCTTTTTTTTTTTTATAAATAATAATTTATTGAGTTTTTGGTGAAGGTTTACACAGCAAGTTTCCATTTGACGATTTTTGCACAAATTGTTCAGTGACATTAGTTACATTTATCACAATGTGTCACCATTCTTTTTGTGTTCTGTTTGTTCCATTTCCAGCACTCTAGTTTCCTTGCCCCCTTATGTTCTTATCTTTGCTTTTGCATAATTATTGACCTTTTGGTCTCATACAGGCGATTTTTAAGTAGAGCACCAATCTTACTGGTAAAATCCTTTATTTTGTGTGCTACCCTGCTATTTCACTAAAGGGTGATTCAGGGGATAGGCTCAGTTCTAGGTTGAGTGTGTCAGGGTGATAGTCTCAGGGAGTTGTCTGTTCTCTACTGTTCTAGTTTGTCTGGCTTTTTTAAAAAAAAATTCTTTTTATTTTAAGAATTTGAGTTCCTCTACATTCTTCTTCCATTCTATCTGGGACCACTTATGGTGACCCCAGTCAGAATGGTCAGTGGTGGTAGCTGGGCACCGTCTAGTTCTTCCGGTCTCAGGGTAAATGAGGTCGTGGCTCACGTAGATTTATTTCTTCTCTGAGCTTTTGGTTACCTTCTTATTGTTTTGCTCCTGGTGAGTAGAGACCAGTTGTTGTATCTTAGATGGCTGCTCACAAGCTTTTAAGACCTCAGATGCTACTAGGATGCAGAGCATGATTTTTGTGAACTATGTTATGCCAAATGACTGAGTTGTCCATAAGACTATAGTCCTAAGCTTTCAAACCCAGAAAACCAATCTTGGGAGGTATTTGGTTATGTCTAAGGAGTATCCATATTTGCGTCTTCAATGAATATATATACCTGCACCCACAAAGTTGTATTTACACATACCTATAGATACTTCTATCTGTTCTCACCTATGCATACACCTGTACCTACCTGTATAACAATATGCCTATACCCATCCATATATGCTCAAACACTTGTTTTTACACTGATTGTGCTGTGCTCACTATATCCACATTTGGTGTCGATTTTCCCATCACCAGAAATAATAAGGTTTTCAAGGGCTAATTCTTTTCACAAGTAGACTGCCAGGTCCTTCTTCCTAGTCTGTCTTAGTCTGGAAGCTCAGCTCAAATCTGTCTGCCATGGCTGACCCTGCTGGTATTTGAATACGGGTGGCAGAGCTTCCAGCATCACAGCAACATGCAAGCCCCTACAGTACAACAAACTGACAGACACGTGAAGGTGCACTATAAGTCTCCCAATTCATGAGCATTGAGTGTCTTTCCATTTTTGTAGGTCTCTTTTAGTCTCCTGTAGTAGTGTTTTATAATTTTCATTGTATAAGTCTTTCATGTCTCTGGTTAGGTTAATTCCTAGGTATTTTATCAGTTTGGGGATATTATAAATGGTATTATTTTCTTGATTTCTTTTTCGGAGTACTCTTTGTTAGCACAGAGGAACCCAACTGATTTTCATGTGTTGATCTTGTACCCTGCAACGTTGCTAAATTCTTCTATTAGTTCTAGCAGTTTTTTTGCAGAAGCTTTAGGGTCTTCTATGTATAGAATTGGACCCTGGTGATGCAGTGGTTAAGAGTTTAGGCTGCTAACCAAAAGGTTGGCAGTTCTAATCCACCAGCTGCTCCTTGGAGAGCCTATGAGGCAGTTCTACTCTGTCCTATAGGGTCACTGAGTTGGAATTGACTCGAAGGCAATGGGGTATATGTATAGGATCATGTCATCTGCAAATAGAGGTAGTTTTACTTCTTCCTGTTCGATTTGGATACCATTTACTTCTCTTTCTTGTATTATTGCTCTGGCTACGGCTTCCAGTACAATGTTGAATAAGAGTGGTGATAATGGACATCCTTGTCTCATTCCCGTTCTCAAAGGGAAGTCACTTGGCCTTTCTACGTTGAGTATAACGTTGGCTGTTAGTTTTGCATATATGCCCTTAATTATTTTGAGAAATTTCCCTTCTATTTCTATTTTGCTGAGAGTTTCTCTCAGGAAAAGGTGTTGGATTTTATCAAATGCCTTTTCTGCCTCAACTGATATGATCATATGGTTCTTTTCCTTTGTTTTATTTATGTGGTGGATTACACTGATTGATTTTTTTAATGTTGAACCACTCTTGTAATCCTGGTGTGAATCTCACTTGATCATGGTGTATGATTTTTTTGATAAGTTGCTGAAGTCTGTTGGCTAGAATTTTTGTTTGTTTGTTTTTCTTTCTTTCCCCTCTTCTAGTCTCAGTTTTTTTTTTTTATTGTACTTGAGATGAAGGTTTACAGAAAAAATTAGCTTCTCATTAAACAGTTAGTACACATATTGTTTTATGACATTGGTTAACAACCCCACAACATGTCAACACTCTCCCTTCTTGACCTTGGGTTACTTATTAACCAGCTTTCCTGTCCCCTCCTGCCTTCTGGTCCTTGCCCCTGGGCTGGTGTGGCCCTTAGGCTTGTTTTGTTTTAGGCTGTTGTTGTGAGGTGCCATCAAGTCAGTTCCAACTCACAGTGACCCTATGCACCACAGAATGAAACACTGCTGGGTCCTGCCCCATGCTCACAATCGTTGTTATGCTTGAGCCCATTGCTGCAGCCACTGTGTCAGCCCATCTTGTTGAGGGTCTTCCTCTTTTTCGCTGACCCTGTACTTTACCAAGCATGATGTCCTTCTCCAGGGAGTGATCCCTCCTGACAACATGTCCAAAGTACGTAAGTGGTAGTCTCACCATCCTTCCTTCTAAGGAGCATTCTGGTTGTACTTCTTTCAACACAGATTTGTTCGTTCTTTTGGCAGTCCATGCTATATTCGATATTCTTCTCCAACACAATTCAAAGGCCTTAGATCTTCTTCGGTCTTCCTCATTCATCATTCACCTTTCGCATGCATATGATGCGACTGAAAACACCATGGCTTGATCAGGCGCACCTTAGTCTTCAAGGTGACATCTTTGCTTTTCAACACTTTAAAGAGGTCTTTTGCAGCAGATTTGCCCAGTGCAATGCATCTTTTGATTTCTTGACTGCTTCTTCCATGGGTGTTGATTGTAGATCCAAATAAAATGAAATCCTTGAGAATTTCAATCTTTTCTCCGTTTATCACGATGTTGCTTACTGGTCTAGTTGTGAGGATTTTTGTTTTCTTTATGTTGAGTTGTAATCCATACTGAAGGCTGTGGTCTTTGATCTTCACCAGTAAGTGCTTCAAGTCTTCACTTTCAGCAAGCAAGGCTGTGTCATCTGCATAATGCAGGTTGTTAATGAGTCTTCCTCCAATCCTGATGCCCCGTTCTTCTTCATATAGTCCAACTTCTCCGATTATTTGCTCAGCATACAGATTGAATAGGTATGGTGAAAGGATACAACCCTGCCGCACGCCTTTCTTGACTTTAAACCACGCAGTATCCCCTTGTTCTGTTTGAACGACTGTTTCTTGATCTGTGTACAGGTTCCTCATGAGCACAATTAAGTGTTCTGGAATTCCCTTTCTTTGCAATGTTATCCATAATTTGTTATGATCCACACAATTGAATGCCTTTGCACAGTCAATAAAACACAAGTAAACATTTTTCTGGTATTCTCTGCTTTCAGCCTCGATCCATCTGACATCAGCAGTGATATCCCTGGTTCCATGTCGTCTTCTGAATCTGGCCTGAATTTCTGGCAGTTCCCTGTCGATATACTACTACAGCCGCTTTTGAATGATCTTTAGCAAAATTTTACTTGTGTGTGATATTGATATTTTTCGATAATTTCCACATTCAGTAGGATCATCTTTCTTGGAAATAGGCATAAATATGGATCTCTTCCAGTCATTTGGCCAGGTAGCTGTCCTCCAAATTTCTTGGCAGAGATGAGTGAGCACTTACAGTGCTGCATCCGTTTGTTGAAACATCTCAATTGATATTCCATCAATTGCTGGAGCCATGCTTTTCGCCAATGCCTTCAGTGCAGCTTGGACTTACTTCTTCCTTCAGTACCATCAGTTCCTGATCATATGATACCTCTTGAAATGGTTGAACGTCGACCAATTCTTTTTGGTATAATGACTCTGTGTATTCCTTCCATCTTCTTTTGATGCTTCCTGCATTGTTTAATATTTTACCCCTAGAATCCTTCACTATTACAACTAGAGGCTTGAATTTTTTCTTCAGTTCTTTCAGCTTGAGGAATGCTGAGCAGGTTCTTCCCTTTTGGTTTTCTATCTCCAGCTGTTTGCACGTGTCATTATAATACTTTGTCTTCTCGAGTAGCCCTTTGAAATTTTCTGTTCAGTTCTTTTACTTCATCATTTCTTCCTTTTGCTTTAGCTACTCGATGTTCAAGAGCAAGTTTCAGAGTCTCTTCTGACATACACTTTGGTCTTTTCTTTCTTTCCTGTCTTTTTAAGGACCTCTTGCTTTCTTCAAGTATGATGTCCTTGATGTTCTATGGGCCTGTCTAATCTTTAGATGAAGGGTGAACCTCAGGAGTGACTTCATTACTGAGCTAAAATGGTGTCTGGGGGCCATACTCTCGGGGTTTCTCCAGTCTCTGTCAGGCCGGTATGTCTGGTCTTTTTTTCTGAGTTAAAATTTTGTTCTACATTTTTCTCCAGCTCTGTCTGTGACCCTCTATTATGATCCCTGTCAGAGCAGTCAGTGGTGGTACCTGGACACCATTTAGTTGTACTGGACTCAGTCTGGTGGAGGCCGTGGTAGTTGTGGTCCATTAGTCCTTTGGACTAATCTTTCCCTTGTATCCTTAGTTTTCTTCATTTTCCTTTGCTCCCAAAAGGATGAGACCAGTGGAGTATCTTAGATGGCCGCTCACAGGCTTTGAAGACCTCAGACACTACTCAGCAAAGTAGAATGTAGAACATTTTCTTTATAAACTATGTTATGTGTTGGCTAGAATTTTGTTGAAAAATTTTGCATCTTTGTTCATAATGGATATTGGTCTGTAGTTTTCTTTTTTTGTAGTGTCTTTGTCAGATTTAGGTGTCAGGGTTATGCTAGCTTCATGGAAAGAGTTCAGTAGTCTTCCTTCCTTGTCTGTTTTTGGAAAGATTGAGTAGGATTGGTGTCAACTCTTCTCTCAGTGTTTGGTAGAATTCTTCAGTGTAGCCATCTGGTCCTGAGTTTTTTCTTTTTTGTTGGCAGTTTTTTAAAATGACATCTTCATTCTCTTCTTTTTTAATGGGTATGTTTAAATTTCCTATCTCTGTGTTAGTTTGGGTAGGTACTGTGTTTCTAAGAATTTGTCCATTTAATCTAGTTTTCAAATTTGAAGGAGTACAATTTTCATAGTAATCTGTTATGATCTTCTTTATCTCTGTTGGATCGATTGTAGTGTCAGCAATTTCATTTCTTAATTTGGTTATTTGCCTCTTCTGGTTTTTTTCTTTTGTCAGTCTAGTCAGTGATTTGTCTATTTTATTGATCATTTCAAAGAACCAACTTCTGGTTTTGTAATCCTTTCTATTGTTTTTCTATTTCATTTATTTCTGCCCTTATCCTTACTATTTCCTTTTTCCGGTAGCTTTTGGCTTCTTTTGCTCTTCTTTTCTATTTGTTCAAGTTGTCAGTTTAAGTCAATGATTTTGGATCATTCTTCTTTTTTAATGTAGGCATTTATTGCTATGAATTTCCCCTAAGTACTGCTTTTGCTGTGTTCCAAAGGTTTTGATATGCCATGTTTTTATTTTTATTTGATTCTAGAAATTTTTTAATTTCACTTTTGATTTCTTCTATGACCCAATAGTTTTTTAATATTGTATTATTTAGTTTCCATTTATTATTATTATTATTTTTCCTGGTTTTGATTTCTAGCTTCATACCATCATGGTTACAGAATATGCTTTGTATGATTTCAATCTTTTTAAATTTGTTGAGACTTGTTTTGTGTCCTAGCATATGGTCTATTCTGGAAAATGATCCATGTGCTCTGGAAAAGTATGTGTATTGTTCTGATGCTGGGTATTCTATATATGTCCATTAGGTCCAATTGGCTTATAATTTAAGGTCTCAATGTCCGTAGTGATCTTCTTTTTAGATGTTCTGTCTATAATTGAAAGTGGTGTGTTGAAGTCCCCTACTATTATTGTGGAGCTGTCTATTTCTCCTTTCATATTAGTCAGCATTTTTTGATGTATTTTGGAGCATTGCTATTAGAAGTGTACATATTTATAATTGTAATGTCTTCCTGTTGGATTGACCCTTTTATTATTATGTAATGTCCTTCTTTATCTCTTTTAATAGATTTTGACTTAAAGTCTATTTTATCTGATATCAGTATGGCCACTCCTGCTCTTTTTTGTTTACTGGTTGCATGGAACATTTCTCTCCATCCTTTTATTTTCAGTCTGTTTGTGTCCTTATGTCTAAGGTGTGTTTCTTGTAGACAACAAAAGGATCGATCATTTTTTTTTTTAATCCATTCTGTCACTCTCTGCCTTTTGGGTGGGGCATTTAGAACATTTACATTTAAGATTATTATTGAAAACGAAGTGTCTACTGCACTCATTTTGCTATTTGATTTTTGAGTGTTTTGTATCTTTTTTAATTCTGATTTTTCTGTGTTTGTTTGTATTTGGCTTCTTTCTTGTGATGAGGCTTTTCGCCTTCTCCCTTCTGAATGTTTTATTTCAGTGATTTCTTATTGTTTACCACATATATTACATTATACAACTTACTGTTGCAACAATGTTTAACTTATGAACAACAGTTAACATAGAACATTAACATAATAAATCTATTCCTGATATACTCCTTCCTCCGTTTTTTGTTGGTGTGTCTCCTTTAACATCAATATACAACCTAGGTTCGGTAAGTTTACTTTGTACTTATTTCATACAAACTTGATACAGCATTGTTTATGGGATTTAATTATTGAGTTCATTCCCTAAAATACTATATACTTGGTCCTTATGATGGCCCATGTTGCATTTTTTTGAGATCTCTCTCTCTGTCTTATTTTTTATTTTCCCATATATAGATACAAGTATTTGTAAAATGCTCTTGTGTTTCTGTTTGGAGCGCTCCCTTGAGCAGTACTTGCAAAGCTGGTCTGGTAGTGTCAAATTCCCAGAGCTTCTGTTTGTTTGGGAATGTCCTGATTTCCCCCTCATTTCTGAACGACAACTTTGCTGGGTAAAGAGTTCTTTGCTGGCAATTGTTTTCATTCAAATTGGGGTTTGTGTAACTTCCTGTATTTGCAGGCTTGGTTCTCTGTTTAGGTGTGGGAAATTCTATGTATTGGAAAATTTTTTCTATGCCTTTATTGTAGTCATGGCGCTCTGGGATTCCAATAATTCTCATGTTAGATTTCTTAATTGAATTCCATATTTCCATTTGGGTTTGTTCTCTTCTCTTTGTTCTTTTCTCTTGAGACTTAATAAGTTCAGTTATTTTATCTTCTAGTTCATTTATTCTGTCTTCTGTCTGTTCAACTCTATTGTTGAGTGTTTCTCTTGCTTTTTCAGTTCCAGTAGTTCTCTTTTTTTCCCTTTCAGTCTCCTTGTTGAGTCTCTCATTTTGTTTCTCCATTTGTTTCCCAATATCCACTAGTTTGGTTTCTGTGTGCTTTTTGCTTTCTTTAAACATATTAGAACCATAGTCTGAAAATTTCCAATTTATTCCATTAGTCTGGCCTCCATAGGAGAAATTTCCTCTTCATGTTTTCCTTTTGATTAGTCCTTCTCTTGTGATTTTGTGTGTTTTACTATTTTTTGTTGAACTTGGGCCATTTTGTTCTTTTTTTAATTTAAATTTTGTATTCTGGCTATTGCGGAAAAATTTTCTGATTGGGCACCCTGGTGGCACAGGGGCCAAGTGCCCAGCTGCCACTTGAAAGACTGGAGCCTGCACTCACCAGCCATTCCGTGGGAGAAAGATGAGGCACCCTGCCTCCTCAAAGACTCACAACCCTGGAAACTCCAAGGGGCAGCTCCACTCTGCCATACATGGTCTCTGTGAGTCAGAATTGACCTGGTGGCATTGGGCCTGTTATCTTCTCCTGCGAACCACTAGAGGGCACTCTTATCCTTAATTTTTTTTCAGTGTTGTTTCGCATGTTCTGGATGCTTGATCTCTGGAATTCAATATGCATGTGTGTGGGGGCGGTTATCTGGTCGCAGACGTTGATGTAAGTGGTGAGGTTTGACTTTCCTGTGGCAAAGGTGGGGGGCTCTCTATGTCTTTCTCTCATGGCCATCCCTGCACAAGCTCTCCTACCATGTCTCACTTAGGGCATGGGGCCAGCCATTTATCCCTGTGTTGTCCGTTTGTCTGAAGTATTCCCCTAGCCCTGCTGCCCTTGAAATTCTTCCTGGTCCTAGTGCCTATCTGTCTCAGGCCTCAGTGAGATTCAACAGCACTCTCTCGCAGCACCACAGTTTCCCTTTGCCCCTTCCCAACTGCAAGGCCTGTGAATTTCCATGGCCAATCATTGCTTCCTTAAAATAAGGCTAGGCTTCCTCAGATTAGCTCCCTTTCTGTGTTTACTATTTGGGGTGTTGCCGAGCCCCGCCCCAAAAAGTGCACCAGATGTTAGTGGGTAGGTTCTCCCAGCTTCTGTGCTGTCCCATCTCTTCATCTTCCCTGCTTCTGGACTCACCCCAACTCTCTAACACCTTATCTCCCATCTGGAGTTCTGAAATTTCACTTTCTGCTGCTTTTTATTCGTTGTTCAGTGCGTTAGTTGCTGGGGAAGTAAATGGGGGCATCCACTCATTTTACCATCTTGCTCTGCCCTCTTGATTAACTGGCTTTTCAAAAATGATTTATTAAGAAAAATAAGATACTTTCCCTTTATTTAAAGTGAGAACATAGAAAATAACCACGCAAACTCTATAACAGAAAGCTATAATTTTTAGCAGTAGTTTGTTCAGATATGGACTTCTTATGACAACAAAATTTTTTAAAAACACACTCTTTTGTGCTGCCATTTTGTGCTTTATTGATTTATTTATATTTACCTTGTGTTTTATTAACACACCAAGTACTTACATCTGGAATAAAGCCAATCTCATTGAGATGATTACTCAGCTCTGGATCATGGAATGCAATCATCTGAGAGAACACAGTTAGATACTCTGAAATGATAACAAAGTTTAAGACCATCATCATTTTTATAATTACCTCAAATAAGACACTGAATTCACATAAATTATAGTTTTATTTACATCTTGAATGACCATAATCTCCTCATGAAGAAAACGTGTTTCAATAGTTGATTTTCTGTTTTGTTACTAATTTAATCACTTACAGCAATTTATTAAACAAACATATCAAAAAGCTATGCCAGGACTTCTGCCTTCAGAGCTATCAGTTCATTTCTTGAGTCACAAATTACATATGTTTGTAATGATATTTTCTTATTAAATTCTACAGATATATTTTCTCTAATGGTATTAAATCTGTTTTTGCATTTATTGCATGCTCAGAAAGTGTAACAGATACTTAAATAAGGAATAACAGTCACAAAGAATAATTATGCATCAAAGTTTTTTTAAATATATGTATCTATATATATAAATACAGGCATTGGTTCAGTTCTAATTTATTTTCATCTAAGGCTTTCCATTTGGCATATCAGAAGTAAGAATTAACATCATCTTAATCAGAAAGTAGGCACACAGTATGCATCTGAAAATTTCTGTTGTTGATTCTAATTCTATTCTAATTAATAGGGCTTAGTGTGGAATGTGTAGAATATTTTATCCATCCTTTCAACAAGTTACTATTCTTGCCAGTTTACTAACTATGTACTTATCTAAACAAGATTGTGTAACAATCTACTTAAGGGCAAGTAACTATCATATTTTTATTAACAGAACAAAGTTGATACATATTTCAAAGAGCTGAACAACTTTTTTTTCTTTTTGAGATTGAAATGATAACAATGTAATAAATGTTTTCCCTTAATTAATAACCTCAATTCCCTCCTTCAATAAAGCAACAGATCAATTTTTCAAACCAATATTTGCTGCAAAAGACCTCTAAGAATAATGTCTGTCTTATATTTTTTAGTTTTTAATTTTTCAATCTCTCAAGAAATTTTATTAAATCCTTGACAAAATGACCTTACCTTATTTCCCTCAATTACACCTTTGCTTCTAATCACCAAAGTGTATTTTAAAATGATTTATCTATAAACAATGTTACATATTTTACAAAGAGTAGCATCAATGTCAAAAAGAAAGGAGAAGGAGGTGCTGTATTCAATATAACAATGAAAAAGCTGAAGTCCAGATCTAGTGTGAACTTTTACACATGGATTCCAGATACAAAATGGGTATACAATTAATACTTTTTCTTGGTCTGGTGTTCTACTTCAATAGAATTCATTCTATCCACAGTCTCACTTTTTCTTCTCAGACCGAAAAAGGTACAACTCACATCAGCTTCAGGAGTGACAGATCAAAGTAAAGACCTAGGACATATCTAAAGGCTCAGGGATCTTCTGGGTTTAAATTTCTTTGATTTATTTATTTACTTTTTCCTCTATTAGTGAGTTCTAATTTACCAAAAAATTGGGTAGTAGTTTATAGTCCCAATTTACCCAAAAACCAAAGGTATGTAACATCAGTAATCACAAGCATTCAACAGTATGTTGATGAAAGCATATAGCTATTAACTTCTAAAAAGTACACTTTGTTTTAAACAGAAATTTTGCTCCAGGCAGTTCTCCACAACTATGTTCCAGTTTCTTAAAGATGGTTCTTATTTGAGCCAGACTGATAAAAGATAACTATTATGTGGGATTACATGGCTAATTACGGAGCTGCTAAAAAAACCTAATCCATCATGAAAATATTTTCCTTGTGCTTTGCCAAACTGCTGACTGGATTTATATGATATGTGCTATAACTGCATTCTTTTATTTCTTTCTATACCTGTGTATGTGTATTTTATATACACATACATACATATACACACACGTACACAAACGTATGTATATACATTTAGTTTATAAATCATATAACACTTCACACATGTAAATATAATTTATAAGGTTGGCGTAAGTTCTGGTTGCTCAGAATAGGCTATGCGATGAGATATAGTATGGTCTGATATGTTGTTGTTGCTGTTAGGTGCCCTTGAGTCAGTTCCGACTCATAGTGACCCTATGTATGAAAGAACGAAATGCTTCCCAGTCCTGAGCCATCCTCACAATCGTTGTTATCCTTAAGTTCATCATGGAAGCCACTGTGTCAATCCATCTCGCTGAGGGTCTTCCTCTCTTTCGCTGACCCTCTACCTTACCAAGCATATGGCCTTCTTCAGGGACTTATCCCTCCTGGTAACATGTCCAAAGTACATTAGACGAATTCTCACCATTCTCACTTCTAATGAGCATTCTGGCTGTACTTCTTCCAAGACAGATATGTTCCTTCTTTTGGTAGTCCATGGTATATTTAATATTCTTCACCAGCACCATAATTCAAAAGCATCAATTCTTCTTCACTCTTCCTTTTTCATTGCCCAGCTTTTGAATGCATATGAGGTGACTGAAAATACCATAGCTTGGGTCAGGTGCACCTTAGTCCTCAAAGTGACATCTGTGCTTTTTAACACGTTAAAGGGGTCATTTGCTGCAGATTTTTCCAATGCAATATGTTGTTTGATTTCTTGACTGCTGCTTCTGTGGACATGGGTTGTGAATCCAAATAAAATGAAATCCTTGACAACTTCAGTCTTTTCTCCATTTATCATGATGTTACTTATTGGTCCAGTTGGGAGGATTTTCGTTTTCTTTATGTTGAGGTGTAATCCATACTGAAGGCTGTAGTCTTTGATCTTCATCTATAAGTGCTTCAAGTCCTCTTAACTTTCCGCAAGCAAGGTTGTGTTATCTGTATATCGCGGGTTGTTAATGAATCTTCCTCCAATCCTGATGCCGCATTCTTCTTCATATAGTCCAGCTTCTCAGAGTATTTGCATAGCATTCTGAGTAAGTATGGTGAAAGGAAACAATCCTGACAAACACCTTTCCTGATTTTAAACCACGTAGTATCCTCTTGTTCTGTTAGAATGAGCGCGTGCCTCTTGGTCTATGTACAGGTTCCTCGCAAGCACAATTAAGTGTTCTGAAATTCCCATTCTGCAACATTATCTATAATTTGTTATGATCCACACAGTTGAATGCCTTTGCATAGTCAATAAAACACAGGAAAACATCTTTCTAGTATTCTCTGCTTTCAGTAAGATCCAGATGACATCAGCAATGATATCCCTCGTTCCTTGTCCTCTTCTGAATCTGGCTTTAATTTCTGGTAGTTCCCTGTCGATGTACTGCTGCAACCGTTTCTGAATTATCTTCAGCAAAATTTTACTTGGGTGTGATATTAATGATATTATTTGATAATTTCTGCATTCTGTTGGATCCCCTTTCTATGGAATGGGCACAAATATGGAACTCTTCCTGTCAGTTGGCCAGGTAGCTGTCTTCCAAATTTCTTGGCATAGATGAGTGAGCGCTTTCAGAATTGCATTCATTTGTTGAAACATCTTAATTGGCATTCTGTCAATTCCTGGAGCCTTGTTTTTTGCCAATGTTTAAGTGCCACTTGAATTTCTTCCTTTAGTACCATCTGTTCTTAATTATATGCTACCTCCTGAAATGGCTGAACGTTGACAAATTCTTTTTGGAACAGTGACTCTATTTCTTCCATTTTCTTTTGATGCTTCTTGCGTCATTCAATATTTTTTCCACAGAAGCCTTCAATATTGCAACTTGAGGCTTGAATAGACCATTAATTACTCATATGCAAGTTCAAGTTGAGGCTGAAGAAAAGTAAAAGTAGTCCACAAGAGCCGAAATACGACCTTGAGTATATCCCAACTGAATTTAGAGACCATCTCAAGAATAGTTTTGATGCACTGAACACTAATGACTGAAAACCAGGGGAACTGTGGGATGACATCAAGGATAGCATACCTGAAGAAAAAAGGTCATTAAAAAGATGGGAAAGAAAGAAAAGACCAAAATGGATGCCAGAAGAGACTCTGAAACTTGCTCTTGAACACAGAGTAGCTAAATGGAAGCGAATGGAAGAAATGATGAACTAAAGGAGTTGAACAGAAGATTTCAAATGGTGGCTCGAGAAGATAAAGTCTTATAATGAAATGTGCAAAGACCTGGTGATAGAAAACCAAAAGGGAAGAACACAGTTGGCATTTCTCAAGCTGAAAGAACTGAAAATGGCCTGTTACAGTATGACTTATTTAAGGAGGAATATGACAGAACTGATGAAATCCACACTTTGTCACAGTCCAAGTTATTCCAAAACAAAACAAACAAAAAAAAATTTAAAAGTTTCATAGAGTAAATTAAAAAAAAAAAAAAATCAGAATGTATATGTCCTTTCATTTGTAAATCAACCTGAAAGAAAAACAGGACAGTGGTCAGAATAAAACAAAGGATTCCATGGAGGCTACTGATTATTTCTAAGGAGACTTTAAGATGTTCACAAAACACTGTAAATAATGTGGTTTGTACTAGATGATGAAGACATGCATCTAGAGTCTTAAAATAAACCAGAAAATAGCACTTTTGTAACCTATGGGTGGCTTATGTAAAGGTAAGTGGTATTCTTTAAAAAAAAATCAAAGTATTTAGTATAGTTTTCCCTTAAGCTTCAAATAAAGCATATTATACCACAGCACAAAACCATGTCTAATATAAATTTTCTTCATTTTAATGATCGTTCATACCTTGAGTTTTTTTTTTGCAATAAGATATAAAATGAAAATAAACAGCTGTTTCCTTCTACTCACTCCTTATTAAAAGGCTTGTTCCTCTCCTTTAAACAGCTTCTTTATTTACTACATACATTTTAATGAAAATCCCCAAATAAGTAAATGTAAGGATTTCATATGGACACTATCAGATTTTTGTACAGCTGTTTATAAATATGCCATTCGTTTGTTTTCCTAAAAAAAATTCATAAAATAGATCGAGAGATGTAATTTCAGAGCATCCCATATATGGATAACATTGTTTTTTCCTTTCTGATCAGTCTTTCAGCTTTTACCCATTTAGCTTGGGCAAGAAAGAGATGAAGGATGATGGATGACAGATTTAAGGCAAATGTTTTCCTCTGCTCAAAAGTCAGAAATGGCATTCTCAGTTCTGTAACTATTTGTTATTTTCCATCATGCTGATTGTTTATTCTGAAGATGTTAAGTATTAATAAACAGGCAGAGTCACAGATCTCCTGTCAACTAAGAATGTGCCCAATTCAAACTATTTGGTGACATTTTGACTCACAGCACTCAAAAAAAATTATTTTACTCCAAATGATACCAAATTAGGTTATCTCCCATTATAAAGTCTGTCAGCTTTAAAATTTGTTTTACTGACTAAAGCCACAAGAACAAGCACAAATGTTTACATGTAAATGGAATGGGGGGTACAAAAGAAGAGAAAGAAATGAGAAAAGTAATCTTTAGGAATACATTTGGAGCCATTTTCTTTTTTACTCACATACCCTACACTTTGGTGGAAAATCTACAAGCAAATTCACTTCCACATTTTCTGTCTCAGGAAAAATCTCAGTCACATGGTGTAAGGGATTCTTAAAAATGTCAAGGCTATATGCTTATATGTTCCTTCTCTCCCAATATCCTATCATTAAAGCCATCCATGCCACAGATGTGTATTAAACTAGAAAAACGCAATGCACTGCTTTTCTAAATACATGACATCCTTAGAGTGAAACTGCAGTATGATCTCTCTTTAGCTCTCTTTGTTGTTGTTTGATGCAAAGGAGATTTATTTTTATAGCCCTACATTTGACAACTGGACTTTAGACTTTGTAGGTCTGTCTTCCTTCCTCCCTCCCTCCCCGCAAAGACTTATTGAATGTCTGTGTGTAATGTGAGCATGTATTGTAGTTTGTCTGAAGGAGTCCCAGTTTGCATCTGTAGACCCATCGTCTGGTGCAGTTAATGTTCCTTTTAACTCTCAAAAGTATCTTGATTTAGTTGTATAGTCACCCTAGTCTACGTGTGGCACTCCATTAAATGCTAGGGGCATCACAGTGAACAAGATACCTTCCCTTTAGCCCTCAAGCAATTGAGAACAACACACACAAGTAAACAGAAAATTGGGGAAGTTTTCACCTGATTTTGTTTCCCAAATTTATATGGTATTTCCTTCTGTCTTTTCATTTCTAATTTGCAGCAGCCATATCTTCTAATAGTTTAAGTGTGAATATGAATTGGTATTATAAAACAGTGTATGTTTAATGTTGTGCCAAAATTGCAAAAATGCATAATAGAATGACTGTTTGGGCCAAAAAAACACAGTAGAAACACTTCAAGAAGAGTTTTCAATGTCTTACAGGCCAGTTTCCTGGTTGCCCCTTTCTTAAGTGCAAAATGACATTAAAATATAGTTGGGTTCTCATTCTCAATAACTAAATGGCTACTTCTCTCTTCACTGAATTGAAGCTGCCATTCCTTTCTTCAATAGCCTAAGGTATGCCTGCCCTACAAGTTATGCCTGTTTTCCAAAACCTCTGAAACTCTAATCAATATATCACTCTCAAATCTCTCCATCTTTTTCAATTCAATTGGAACTCTAAAATTCTGAACTTTAGTAATTTTAGATAATCTACAGGACCAATTCTGAATAGTTCAGTCAGTATATTATTTTTTAAAGTTCCTGTGTTGGTGATACTTTATTAACCCAGTAACAGTGCTGCTGGGGATAATTTGACAGTGCAAAAAATTGATAATGAGTTTTCATTTAGGCAGGAAAGTAATTAAATACATTATCTTTCAAAAAATGTCTGCAGGTTACAAGTTAATAAGACTGGGGTAAAAATAATAATAATAGGGTATCTTCATTAAATAGAGAATTTTCTACTCATCTGTATGAGGCAAAGCATTTCAGATTCATATGAGTATATAAATACTATATTTTAGGAAAAACTTTAAAAAGAAAAAATTTAAAGTTCTACTAATATATAACTACAAAAACAAATTTTTTTTCCAAAGAGCAATTCAAGTTGGTGTTGAATATAGAAAGCTAAAATATCTATAGAGACAATGAAATCCTAAATGAATATACAATTTTACAATTAGCTTTTGGATTAGTAAGTTTCATATGACATGAGATTTTTCTAAAATCTGCCGGTGAAAAAAGTGTGCATGTGATATTTATGCCAATCAAATGCTACTCTGAAGTTTAAAGCTTAAAACAACTACAAAACAAAAAGGGAAACCAATAAAATGAGAACTGAATATTTCTAATTCCAAGCCCAAAATAGCCATTTGAAGAAAAGTAAACCATTGTTCTTGCATCAAACTTTAGTAACCTATAATCAGTGTATTGTTTCAGCTCCTTCCTTAGCTTTCCACCCTTCTCTTTCCTATTTCATGCACCAGATTTGACTACTGGCAGTTTTAACCACCCACCTTGTATTTTTTTACCGCAGTCCTCTTTATTGTTCTCTATTCTAGGTATGTCTTTCTCTCTTTCCACCAAGTAAAACTTCAAATTCATTAACAAGTAAGCCTTCCTTTATGAAACCTTTCCAGACACGCTCTTTGCTTTGCCAACAAAAAAACAAAACAAAACAAAAACACACACACACTTCTTCCTCAGTGATAATACAGTAATTTGTACATTTATCTCACTGACTTATAATTAGTTATTTTCACATTTATTTATCTTATCAGGCTTTGAAGTATCTTGGGAAGGTGCTGAATTTTCTTCATCTTAAGAGCCCCAATGACTTAAGCAGTGCCTGGCACAGTGTCAGTACACAGCAATTACTTACTCAAAGACCAAATTAACTGTGCTTTTATATATATATATATATATATAACATGTCTGCTCAATGTAAAAATTAAAAAACTGATTTAAAATCATTGTCTCTTGTTTCTTTAGAAAATATATAAGGAAAACTAAGACTCTTTTTAGGTAAACTTTATCTGTATTTTGAAATAAGAATCTATACAGAATAAAAATAGAAAACAATTTAATAGACGCTATCTAATTTGGCCCTCTGAGAGCTGGCCATCTAGCCAGGCCAGCGTAGCCATCTAACACATATTCTATATAGTTCATTTTATAAGTCCTTTTTATATTGTTGTAAAGATACATATACAATATAACATTTGCCAATTCAACATTTTTGATGTGTACAACGTAGTGATATTAATTACATCAATAATGTTATACATTCATCACCAATAATTGTTTCCAAACTTTCCATCAACATGAACAGAAATTCACTGCTTCATAAACAATGACTCTCTTTTTCCTCCTCCCTCCTGCCCCTAACCAAAAAACCAAACCCATTGCCAATAAGTCGATTCCGGCTCATATCGACCCTACAGGGCGGAGTAGAACTGCCCCATAGGGTTTCCAAGGAGTAGCTGGTGGATTCGAACTGCCGACCTTTTAGTTAGCAGCCAAACGCTTAACCACTGCACCACCAGGGCTCCCTCCTGCACCTGGTAACCACTAATAAAACTCTGCTCTCCATACCTTTGCCTGTTCTAGATATTTCATATAAGTGAGATAACATAATATTTATCCTTTGTGATTGACTTATTTCACTCAGTATAATGTTTTCAATGTTCATCCATGTTGTAGCATATATCGGGACTTCATTTCTCTTTATGGCTGAGTACTATATTCTGTTGTATTTATGTACCACATTTTGTTTATCCATTCAACTGTTGCTGGACGTTCAGGTTGTTTCCATTGTTTGACTACTGTGGATAGCGCTGCAATGGAAACTGGCGTACACAAGTCTGTTTACATTGCTTCTTCCAAGACTCTTGGGTATATACTTAGGTGTGGAATTGCTGGGTCATATGATAATTCTATATTTAACTTTTTGAGGTATGGCCAAACTGTTTTCCACAGTGGCTGTACCATTTTACATTCCTACCAGCAATGGATAAGGGTTCTGATTTCTTCTCATCTTTGCCAACATTTGTTGTTTTCCTCTTTTTTTTTTTTATTCTTAGTCATCCTGATGGGAATGAAGTGGTTTCTCAGTGTAGTTTTGATTTGTATCTCCCTAACAGATAATGATGTTGAGAATATTTTCAGTGCTTTTGGGTCATTTGTATATCTTCTTTGTCTATTCAGGTTCTTCATCCACTTTTTTGATTGAGTTATGTGTCTTTCTGTTGTCAAGTTGTAGGAATTTTTTATATATTCTGGATATTAAATCCTTATCCAATATAGGGTTTCACCAAATTTTCTCCCAGTCTGTATGCTGTCCCTTCACTTAGTAAAGTCCTTTGCTGAACAGAAGTTTTTAGTTTTGATGAAGTCCAATATATCTATTTTATCTTTTGTTGCTTGTGCTTTTGATGGCAAATCTAAAAATTCATTGTTAAAAACTAGGCCCCAAAGCCATGTCCTATGTTATCTTCTAGGAGTTTTATTTCTTACATTTAGGTCCTTGATCCATTTTTGAGTTAATTTTTGTGTATGATATGAGGTATGAGTCCAGCTTCATGTTTTGCACGTGGATATACAGTTTTCCCAGAACCATTTATTAAAGAGACATTTCAGACTTAGTAACCTTCTCAAAAATCAGTCGACTATAGATATGTGGGTTTATTTCTGGACTGTCAATTCTATTCCATTGGTCTATGTGTTTATTATTATAGCAATAACAGACTGTTGTGATTACTGTAGCTGTATAGTATATTTTGCAATCAGAAAGTATGAATCCTCATACTTTATTCTTCTTCAAAATTGCTCTGGCTACTTGGGGCCCTTTGCTATTCCGTATCAATTTGAGGACTGCTGTTTTTTCCATTTTTGAAAAGAAGGCTGTTGGAATTTTGATCAGGATTGCCTTAAATCTATTGATCGCTTTGGGTAGCACTGCTATCCTAATGATGTTAAGTCCTCCAGTCTACAAACAAGAAATGCCGTTCCATTTATATAGCTCTGCTTAATCTCTTCCAAGGAGCCCTGGTGCTGCAGTAGTTAAGTGCTGGTTGCTAACTGAAAGGCAGAGGTTTGAACCCACCAGCCACTCCGTGGGAGAAAAAATGTTGGCAGTCTGCTCCCGTAAAGATTACAGCCTTGAAAACTTTATGGGGCAGTTCTGCTGTGTCCTGTAGGGTTGCTACGAGTTGGAAGCTACTCGATGGCAACAGGTTTTTGGTTTTAATCTCTTTCCACAGTGTTTTTTAATTTTCATTGTATAAGCCTGGCATATTCCTGATTAAATTTATACCTATGTGTTTTGTTCTTTTAGATACTATTGTAAATGCAATTGTTTTCTTAATTTCTTTTTCAGATTGCTCATTGCTGGTGCATAGAAGTCCAACTAATTTTTGTGTATTGACATGGTACCCCGCAACTTTGCTGAATTCCTCTATTAACTCTAGAAGCCTTTCTTGTGGATTCTTTGGGATTTTCTATATAAAGGAGCATGTCATCTACAAATAAGGATAGCTTTACTTCTTCCTTCCTAGTTTGGATAACTTTTATTTCTTTTTATTGCCTTAATGCTCTGGCTAGGACTTCTAGTACAATATTAAACAGCAGTGGTGAAAGCAAGCATCCTTGTCTTGTTCACAATGTTAAGGGGAAAGCTCTCAATCTTTCTCCATTGGGTATAATGTTGGCTGTTTGTTTTTCATAAATGCCCTTAATCATACTGAGGAATTTCCTCTCTATTCTTAACTTGTTAAGTGTTTTTATCAAGAGAGGGTGTTGAATTTTATCAAATGTCTTTTCTGCAGGTTGAAAGGATGATGTGGTTCCCCTCCTTTGTTCTAGTAATGAGGTGGATTACACTGATTGATTTTCTACTGTTGAACCACCCTTGCATTCCTGGAGTAAATCGCTCTTGGTCATGGTGTATAGTTCTTTTAATATGCTGTGGAACTCTGCTAATATTTTGTTGAAAATTTTTGTATGTTTATTCATAAGAAATATCGGTCTGTAGTTTTCTTGTGATGTCTACGTCTGGCTTTTGTATGAGGGTAATGCTGGCTTCAAAGAATAAGCTAGGAAATGTTGCTTCCTCCTCTACATTTTGGAAGAGTTTGAGCAGGATTGGTGTTAATTCTTTAAATGTTTGGTAGAATTCCCCAGTGAAGCCATCTGATCCAGGATTTTTTTGTTGCCGGGAGGTTTTTTGATTACTGATTTATTCTCTTCACTTGTTTTGGGTTTGTTGAGATTTTCTATTTCTTCTTGAGTCCATTTAGTCAGACTATGTGTTTGTGGAAATTTCCCCATTTCACGTAAGTCATCAAGTTTTTTGGCACACAGTTGTTTCGTAGTATTCGCTTATGTTCCTTTTTTATTTCTACTGAGTCAGTTGTAATATCTTCACTTCCATATTTTTGATTATTTGCATCTTTTCTCTTTTTCTTTGTCAGTCTAGCTAAAGTTTTGTCTACTTTATTGCTCTCTTCAAAGAACCAACTTATATGTGAATGTTCAGTCAATATTGCAGTTTTATATTAGCTTTAAAAATAACAGCACTATGTTGCTGACATATTTAAATGAGGATTAAGGAATCACCTTTTGTAGTACACAAATGCCAACTGGATTATTTTCTATCTTCGATCTTTTCAGTTTGTCTTTGGTCACTCACAGATTAGATTATTACCTACGTTGCATAACCTATGAAATCTACTGGTATTATCCAAGATGAATTAAGTTCACTCATTTTGGTGTCACTAGAAGCTTAGAGAGTAAACTGTCAATTCTATAACATCATTGATAAGGGTAAAATTTAAAGGGAACTATGAATAAGGATGAGATATATTCCTATTAGTAAGGTACAGGACACACCCTGACAGGACATCACTGAGGATGGCACTGCATGTCCCTTCTAGTTAGATGGGCTTACTAAATTAACCTACAAAGAACACATCTCCTTGATTATAAAAATTGAAAGCAAAAAGTTGTGCCCTCTAAAAAAACATTCTCCTATTAATCCCAACTTTAGACAAGTTCACATTACAGGAATATGTACAGAATTGGGTATTAGCAATGTGAACCATTACAACGTTTTGCAAAGTAATTTGACAATATCTATTAACATTTAAAATATATAAACTTTTGACCCTATTCTGCTCATCTCTCAAATCTTTCTAAAATTATTTTTAACTATAAATATTCAGTAGTAAGGTGTTGATCTATCTTCATTTTTAAAGACTAATTCCTAGTAAGAGAAGAAACATGTCTCATCATTACTATGAATGGTATGTAGGAACTTGCAATGCAAGTATATGTACATGGGCTAACTATGGATCTATGATTTATTTGAAGCTTCCTCAAAATAAATAGTTGTGAACTATTCAGAATGTAATTTTTTCTGTACATTACACATTGAAGATTATTCTTTCTACTATGCATTTTTCTTTCCCATTTATAGATATGCACATATCTATTTCAAATGAAAACATTTCAAAATGCAAATATAAATCAATAGTTTATATTACAAAACTAACAGAGAGGCACTGAATCATTATTTTAATTTCTAGAACCTCAATATTGTAGACACTAAAAAGATATATGAATAATTTCATGCCTCAATTTGAAAAGTTTTCAATGTAGAAGATGCTGGAAAAAATGTTTTTATGTGCTGAGCTATTTATCCGTATTCGTTTACTTCTCCTATTTTCAGTTTTTTTTTTTAATTTACATTTTACTTTCTAATTATATTCCCATCATATTGACCTCTGACATTCTAAGTTTATACTCACTACTAATGTAATGAAAATATTAACTGAGATCCCACTTATTGAGAATTGGTAATTCAAACACAGTTTCTAGTTTTCCTATTTCATCTATTCAAATGGGGTGCTTAAAACGATGATGCAAATATAAAACAGAGCACCAGCTTCTATTTGTTTAAAATTTAGCAGTATGAATGAGAAAAATATGTATAAGTAAAAACTCTAAATTAGGGAGTATCTGAAAAATAACATAAAAACAGTAAAAGGGGATACTGTGCGACCAGCTTTGTAGTGTGTCCCAAAAGAAATACAAAAGTATAACAAAATTCCTTGTCCTGAAAACATTTGGAATCTTGTAAAGATAAGACAGAAAACAATATGGAATGCCATGGTAATAATACTAGTGAAAAAAATTAATTAATAATAGCATTTATCCCTTGTTTCTCTTTGGCAGGCAGTCTACATATTTTATTATGTTTAATCTTTACAACAATATTTATTTTACACATGAATGAAATGATGTAGAGCACTTAAGGAATTTGCCCAAGATTACAATAAGTAATGAAGCTTAAATTTTAAGTGAGGTTTGTCTGATTTAAAGGTACATATTCTTAAGTTCTCTGCTATATTACCTCCAAAAAGGAGTTCAGAAAATTATATTAGAAATTTAAAGAGGGCTGAAGTAGTCCTGAAAGAATTCACAAATGGGCTTTGCTATGACGTGGATTCTTAAGGGAGGGTTATATTTTAGATAAGTACAAGAAAGAGGGAGGATATTCTGGATGAGAAAAAAAGCATGAGGATTGAGATGAACAGTGGCGTCACTAGGGTTGGTGTCACCCAGTGCGGTAACTCATGGTGTCACCTCCCCCTCTGTGGGTGGGAACAGCAGGTGAATCTCCCCCATCCCACCACAGGGCTAAGCGCCCTGCCCCCCACATCTCCCTGCAGTTCTTCCCTTCTTTCATTGGCCAAGGTGGGGACCCTCCTCTCCACCCAGTGGCAGGTGCCTTGGCCCAGTTGCCTGCATCTGGCAGGTATAGGGGGGCAGTGACGAGTTACTGGGTGACAAGTGACACCAATCCTAGTGATGCCAGCCACCAGGGACCCTAGGGTCACTTTGGTGTCACCCCTCTGACAGTATCATGGGGTGCTGTTCACATCCCTGCACCCACCTAGTGACGACACTGGAGACGAATAAGAAGTTTCTTAATATTCCACTTACACTTAAACTATATTTAAACTTTTTACTAATTCACAATAGGCTTGCTCAGAGTAAAGCTTTTTATGGGCTATTTTAATTGTGAGAGAAGCAAATAGCAGTCTCTTTTCCTTTTCTTAGACTAACATGCTTGCATTTGAACAGAACTAAGTTCAGAAAATAAATAGTCATTAGAAAAATATCATAATTTTTGTGTACCTGGAGGAAAGACTAACCTTTATGATCTGCATGGATTTTACTGACAGATAATTACCATATTTTACTGGGTCAAAATCATAAATTCAATGAGCTTTGGTTACTTTTGACATAAGCGCTTTCCCTATTAAAGGCAAGGAAAGACATTTGCTTACCTTGTATTACATGTGAATTGTCTTTCAAGAAGAAGTTATATAGGTATTTTGGAATAAAAGCAGACATACACGCATATGCCAAGGCTAAGAGAGAATAAAACAAAGGCAGATAACAAATTAGTTAAAGGGTATTCACTTCATTCATTCACTTCACTGAGTACACATGCCCTGAGTCCAGTGTTAAGTAATAATTATGATAATAAGTGCTGGAAAAACAAAAGTAAGGGAAGAAAGTCTCTGCCATTTAAAACAGAAAATATTATGGACAAAAAGAAATGATAACCACTCTGGGAGCTTTCAATTTCAAACTACCGTGGCACTCATTATATTTCAGAATAATAAAAGCCTTTATTACTTGAACTTTATAAAATTTTTTCATCTCTAAACATGATAATTATTAACGAGTTACACAAACTTCATGATTCAGAATTACTGTTGATAGAAACAAAAGTGTGAAAACTTTAGATTTTAGTAATGCTAGCCATAAATTACACTTTCAAACACAGATTCCTTACTATCTTCAGATCAATATGTATGAAAATGGGCTATGCCTAACTAAACACAGCAAAATTTCTAGTCTAGATTAATGAGTAATGATATCAGAGAACAGTTCATTTTTAAAACTATTCAAATAGTGAACTTCATTTCTCTAGGGTTATACTATCTCCACCCAATTACAGAAGTCTATGCAAATTCTAATTACATGAAATAGAATTTGAAAAGATGGCAATTTTGGAATTGAGGCTTCTAGGGATTCATGCTATACATGGTAACATGCTCTATGTGTGATATCATTAGGGACATGGGACTTGAGCCAATTCAATTTAACAAATATTTATTGAAAAGTTTTCTATAAAAAAGGCATTACAGTACAGGAGAAGAAAATTAAAAAAAAAAAAAAAAAACCTGTCATAAAAAAGCTGTCAACCAAAAACTGTTACCATATTAGTGTATAAATAAGTATAATACAAGACTGATACGAGATTTCCTGAAATACAAAGTGTTATTTGGGATCAGAAAAAATAAATAAATAAATAAATACGAGAAGTCTCCATTAAGAAGGTGGTAGACTTTGGAGATACAAGACTGGGGAAAAGGCAGCCAATATAAATTTCTTTGCAAATTCTTTAGAAAGTATACTTAGACTAAAATCTAATAATTTCTTCAGAAGTCACAATTTTCTCAAAGTTTCATTAAAAATGGTCACTAAAAGGGTTTGTGAATGCATTTAGAATAATCGGTTAGTTTCTCCCAAAATTTCTAGTCACTTCTTGGTCACCACTGAAGCACTTCAATAATGAATTAATTCTTAAAATTCTCTAAAATAAATCTGAGAGGTTATTTCACAGAAATTTGCAGTATCTACCAGGAAGAGTGCAAGAATCTTACAAAAAAAAGAAACACTCATGTTTGATTAAATATTACAGAATAACATAGACAATGATTATTTAAATGAAAAAAGGCTTACCTTCATTATTAAAATTCAAATATAGGAATGGAGCACAAAGTGAGTCAAGACCTGTTGGTGGGGGATGGGGAGAAAGGTGTGCAATGAATATAATTGAGTAGAATAGTAGATATATACCTTACTCAGTCTCTGTATTACCTCTGTGTAGACTGAGCATTGTTTTAAGTATTACCCACCCAGAAGTGTATTTCCTCATGAGTTATTGTGATCAGTAAGTGATTGTGTTTGGCACCTAGTAAGTTTTTAAGTGTCCAATACAAATTAGCTCTTATTATATCAATATTGTTGAGGGAAGAGAGGAGTATAATTACAGAGAAATGTAAAAATGTTAGAAGGCCTGGAATATAGTCGTTCCATCTCTGACTCTGACTGTGTGGTCCTGGCAATCATTTTAACATCTCCAAGCAAGTTTTCACATTTAGGAGATGCAGATTTGCCTTACACATTTCTTTGGGATTATGGGGGCGGCGGGGGGGACTTCAAAAACTGTTAAGTGAAACACAAATATATGGCATGTTTCTTTTAATAATAGTAATACTGCTCATATGTTATCATACTGATAGACTGTACATATGATTATTAGGAAGATACAGAACTCTTCTAAAATGGACAGATTTAGTAAAAACAATACTTTCATTTTAAGTTTAGCCAGTAAGAAATCGACAGAGAACTGAAATATAAGAACTACAATTCAGAACAACATATTTAAAAATAGGGCTGGGTAGAATAGGTTTCTCATTCATGAATTTATCAGTAACCACAAAAATAATAATGACAAAAGCAAAACAATCAAAGATCTGAGCATTAAAGATACTAATAAATAAATAAAGAGACAATAAAATGAACAGTTTTGGATGATATCCTATTCTCCAACTTCTAACAACCATGATAAGCATAAATTGGTAAATCATTAAATGTTAAGAATCTCAACTAATCAAAAATTATTTATGGCCTAAAATTATTTTATTATATCCTTAAGTGTGGAAAAAATTATCCACAAAGATTACAACAGCACCAGTCTTTATCCTTTTCTAATCAATGTGATGGTAAGATGTCCCATTTTAAATACCATGCATTTTAATTACATCTATCTTCTAAATATTTAGACAAAGTTTTAAAAAAAGTTCTCATATAACCCTGTCAAAAAAAATTAATCATAGCTTTAGTATTGACTTTTTCTCAAAGCCAAACATGCAACATTTTCTTAATACTACAAGAGTCTTAATAATTAGGGGGAAAAAAAAAGTTACCTTGCCAATACACAAGATCAGGATGGGATACTACCCAGGCTTTCAATACACGCCTAAATTTTGCATGACCTTCTGGTGACGATAACAGCTCATCATATTGATGACAACGAGGAATATCCACTTCAATCTGTAAAGTACCAAAATAATATGGTGGAACTATAACAGAGTGATCTCTTAAAAAGCCCAAGATAAGGAAAACGAGATATTACAATATGAATTTTAGCAGAGATCACCTTCATAATCCTGGTGCCTAAAGCTATTGAATTTTATATTAATTCTCTGGAAACACCAAAGAAATTTTATGTATACTTAAACCGGGCAAACAGACCATTCCAGTCTTTAAAAAAGGTATGTAGTAATACAGTTTTAAATAATATCTTCCTTTACAACTAGTCTAAATATAGGGCAAATTCTTCATGTGAAGAATTATAATTATTAAAAAATGTTACTTGACCTAAACTTCTTTAAGGAATAGTCCTAACTCACTAATTAATGAGCATAAGAGCTATGCTTACCCTATCACCATATGTATGACAACTGCTGAATATTCAAATTAAAAGAAGAAAATTTCCTCATGTTTTTCTATTATTTAAACATTTGGCAGAATTATCTTAGATTGCTTAAGAAAATCTAAATCTTACTTGTCTATCTGTAGGAATTGGAGTGTCTTTATCAATTGCATCATACTTGGCATGAATAGCCCCCTGCAAAAAAAAAAAAAAGAAGATATATTAATTTATCAGAATTCTTAATAGATTTTTAACACAGGCAAAATTTATTTCTTATACACATGTATCTTTGAAAATCCACCCAATTACAGACAGGCACATTCAAACTCAAGATTCTTTTAGAGAAATTCTCTACATCTTTGACAATCTACAATGAAGGTCTGTGATATGTGACAATTTGCCATTCAGCTGAGGTAGGCATTTGACTTATATACACCAGAAGGCAAAATGTGCTGGAATGAGTCACTTAGCTTATGCATATGTTTAGTCGGTCCCCCATCCCTCCACAACATAACACAGCCTTGTGGTTCTCTATTCATTGTTATCTCACACATAGTGACTGTCATAAAGAAATAAAATATTGTTCTTATTTTTTGAGAGGGGTGTTATCCCACAAGAAATTTTACTATTAAAGTTTGTAATGAAAGTGAAAATAAAATGCAACTCTTTAAAGAGATGGTATTTCAGCACCAGGAAAGAGAATCTTAGGATAAATTAAGAACTGGAATAACAGGCAGTTACAGAATCATTAAGGGACTAAAGGAGTCATTTACATTTTTCAGTTACACTGTTACAGAAGGGATATACCACTTTAAACCACAGCAAATTTTGTTCATATTCTACTGGACCAAATCATGAAATACTTCTTATTACCTTTAGTTTACTGTCATGGTACAGAAAAAGCCAGGGATTTGAAGTATAAATTCTGACATTAAATAGCTGTATCACCTTCTCCAGGACATCTATTAGAGATCTGGACAACCTGACCTCAGAAGTCCTCTTGAATTTTAGCATATGGTTCTACAATAATAGCCATTCTTATTAAGTGACCAATCAAACTCAAAGATATTCGTAGACTGTCATCAAGAGAATCAGAAATGAAGAAAGGAAATTCTTCCAATAGAGGGCTGAAAAGTGTTAAAAATAGTTTAGGGGATTCAGAAAAAAAATGGGTGATACGTATCTATAAGATACATGTAAAAGAATAGAGGAAGGCAAGACGACAAAAAAAAAAAAAAAAATTTCACAGGAAATGAAAACGTCTGGCAAGGAATTGGCCCATTATCATGACTACTGTCACCAGAGTTCCCTGTCAGTACTGAAAGCCACTCTCAATAATTCTGACACCTCTCCTTCCCCTACTGCCACAGTGCTATAGAACACAAATGGCTATTTCTGTTGGCAGCATGGTCCAGGTGGTAGAAGTGTGCCAAAAGCAGATGTGCATACTAAATTATGTTAGTGATTTTGACAAGACAGAAATTGGAGTGGAAGATTCCTCCGAACTTAGAACAACTTATAAACAGGCACTTCTATTCCTAAATAAGAATAATTTATAGGCAGGACTATATAATTGTAACTGATATACATTCTTAAAATAGTCTCTGATTTTAAAATTAATAACCAAGATATTTTTGTGAGTGCCATTAGTGAGATATTAAACAGCATAAATCTAACAAATCTTCCTTTATATTTTTCTATTCTATTCTATTCCATTCCATTCCATCTGTTCTCATCCATCCTATCCCACCCTACTCTATTCTTCTATTCCTTTTACTTAAAATTGTAAATATTCTTAATGTTCATATTTTACTATGTAGTTTTTTAACAACTTGAAAAAATAAGCATTAGGAAAGCACTATCCATCTTCATACTTTCTTAGCACTAATGATCAGCTTCAATCAACTGCCTCACTTTCTATTTTCTTTCTTACCTCAACTCCTAGAAGAGCAGCCCAGGTTAAACCTCTCATAAGAGGAGGAATGTCAACTCTTGCTTCTTTCCAGATTTGATTTTTTTTATATGGATAAGCCTATAGTATGAAAAAAGAAATGACAAAATACCCCATTACCAAGTGTCATCTTTCAGTCTAGACAGTTCTGAGCATACATAAAGTTGAAGGTCACCTGTAATAAATTTCTAAGTATCTGAAATTACTGTGTCTGGTGTTACTAATACATATAAATAAGTAGTAGAATGGTTCCCTATCCCCCTGAATATCTTGTATACTACAATCAAAGATAGGAGCTGATTCTACTTCTTTTTCATCACTCCCCTCTATTTTGTACTTGGGGAGAATTATGAATGAGTCATATGGAGGTGAGGGAGCCCTAGTGGCACAATGGTAAAGTGCCTGGCTACTAACGGAAAGGCGGGCAGTTCAAAGCCACTCAATGGCTCCATGGGAGAAAGACCTGATGGTCTGCTCCCATAAAGGTTACAGCCTAGAGAATCCTATGGGGCAGCTGTACTCTCACATGGGGTCGCCGAGTCAAAATTGACTCCGCTGCACCTAAGAACAATAATATAGCCTTGCATATACATTTCTCCATGCTGTGATTAACTCCTTTAGGAGAGATTTCTAGGAGAGCACTATCAGGACGAAGGGTATGGGTGCTGTTAAGGCTCTTAATATATACTTTTAAATTGCTACACAGATTGTTTCAATCAATTTACACTTATTCCAGCAGAATGAAAGTTTCAATCTCATTGTATGTTTGTGCAATTTTCTTATTGGCATGCAAAAAAAATCCTGGTTTCTTTTTGTTTGTTTTTTCCATTCCTAGGGAGGATGACATTTTTAACCGATTTTCTGACTAACTGTATTTCTATTATGTTCTTTCCCCATTTCTCCGTTTCAGTGTTAGTGCTTTGTCTTACTGATTTTTAAATGTTCTTTCTCTGTCATGATTTTGTAAATTTTATATTCCCACACCTTATTTCTATTTTTAAATTTTATTTATATTAGCATGTATCATTTTTATAATTAAGGTTAATCAATAAAAATAGGTCATTAGAAATAGTGTTCTCATGACATCACGATGCCCTAAGAATTAACGATGAAATTAAAAAAAAAAAAAAAGGATTGTACATGGGCTATGGTAACACTTTTGCAGAATCTCTACCTTTAGAAGCCTGTCAAAGAGAATAATTCTGTTGAGTTGGTACTCTGTGTCCCTCTCTCGAATGATTAAGGGGAGAGTGGCAGCTGCAGATAATTCATTATTGCTGTTTGAATGAGGTAAATTAGACTGGCTGTAAAAGAGAAACAAAAGCAGAAGAATTGACACAAAGTACAAAATTTTAACAAAACCAAAACAGTATCTAAAACTAGGTTTTTGTGCCCTACGGAGGAAACACTCTTCAAAGAACATGTACAGATTTCTTACCAATCTAATATAAACTGAAAAGAAATACAAGTGTAAAAGGAAACTGGAAACTGTGTATACTCACTCATCTTCAAGTAACGGGTAGAACGCTTCTCCACCAACATCTTTTAATCTCTGTGAATTTAAAGAGAAAATATTTATGCCTGAGTATCTGAGGCAGCAACACTAAACTGTATTTAAAAGACAAAATAATGTAAAAATGATGAATTAACAAAGGTACTGAGAACAGTATAAAATAGAATCTAAATTAGCTGTCTTAAATGGAGAAGTATACCATGTCTCTACTGAGTAAGGTTCAGCTATAAAGAAGAGCTTAGCTTTTTGTTTTTCCCTCCTCCACTGTCTCCCAAAATTTTATAAACCTATCATGAAATTTTTCCTAACAGAGTTCAGAAATACTAACGTTATTATAAAATTAAATAAATGAATAAAATATGTTTAAGTTACACAAAGGAAAATTATAAGTAAAAAGGTACTCTTTTTATACATATGCCTTAATTTAAAATCCAAGTCAGATTTATATTTGCTTTGACATTAATACAAACTAAGATGAAAGTAAGGTGACAGTAAGAAGAATTCAGAAGAATTTCTCACATGCATAGTTTGAATATTTATGATTCAAATAGCTGACAAATCTACTAACAAAATTCAGCTCTCTTAATTATTTTCCCAACAAAGTCATAATGACTGTTGCTCCAAATAATAACATTGACTACAGCCAGATTTGTAGGTATTCTTCTAAAACTTAAGAGGGCAGGCAGTAGTAGAATAAAATCTTAGACACATCCTAAGTGGGGTGATTAACATTAATGCCATCTTGCCTGCAGTGCTCTGCTCTTCAGGTCAACTTCCAACTTGAAGGCAGAGTATCTGCTCCTGTGGGGGCTGACAGAGGTTCAAGCACTCTGTGTAGCCTGCACTGATCCTCTCTTGATTATAGTCACTGCGCACTCATCCATGTGAGTTGTTCCCGGAATTTTAAAAGCCAAAGAAAAATCTTTTACCCAACACTGAGAATCTGGCAAACACTGGGTTTATGCCTGATTTTTTTCTAAAAATTCTACTTTGCCTTTAAACCTTTGTGTATTTATTTCATAAACTAAAATTTTAAGTAGAGAAGATTTTCTCAAGTTTTACTGAATTATTAATATGTACATTTTTTAAGAGTTTAGGTTTTACTGTCCTGAATGTCATAATTATTGTAGGTATCTTTTCTGTTTTTTTAAATTAAAACTTGAGAATACTAATGCTAAATATAAGGTTAGAAATACTTACACAGAAAATTATAAGGGAAAAATTATTATTTGGCTCCTATATTATTTAAAGGAGCCATGGACGCACAATGGTTAAGCCCTGGGCTGCTAACCAAAAGGTCAGTGATTGAAACTCACCAGCTGCCATATAGGAGAAAAGACCTGGTGAGCTGCCTAGGGTCCCTGAGAGGCAGTTCTACTCTGTCCTACAGTGTTGCTATGAGGTGAAATTGACTCGACGGCACACAACAACAACATATTGTTTAAAAAATGAAAACAATAACATTTTTTCTTAATAATTACAGGAAAAAAAGTATTTACATATCAAAATTTGTTGTGAGGGAATTAAGGCAGTAGAATTGAAGCCTAGCTTAGGAACTTGGATTTCATTTAAATTAAAATAAACAAATAAAGATTAAGAGTAAAACCAAATCAGTTGAAACCATATATTTCAGATGCAGCTTATTGTTTTCTGCCTTGTATTGCGATTTATTTTGTCTACTGTATACCATATTTCTTTTCAAAGGGAATGTAAGTTCACTGTATTGAGTAGTAATAATTATATATTTTAATTTTCTGTTCCAGGCATTACAGCAGACAAGAGGTTCTAATAACCTCCTATTATGTAATATATAAAATATTAAACGATTGGGTAAGCCAAAAAAAAAAAAAAAATTAAGGTAAATTCAGTGATATCAGAAACAAATCTGGGCCTTGAGAGAAAGGAGAGGAGCTAGCACTAAAATATACTAATAACTGTACCCTAGAGCTTTAGAGCATAGTGAGACAAAGCCTTCGGCCTGTATGTGTTAGGCATCCAGACCGGGGAAGACCCTGCTAAGGCCAGATAAAGAACTTGGGCAGGGCAAGGGGCTGCCCTAGCCCAGAGCTTGACAACAAGAGAAATTACCTATTTTAGCCTTCTATATGGATTGTTAAAATAAAAAGGCTGTCTGAGAAGCTTGTGGTCACTCCTGGCCCTAACATGGGTTTGGGGCCTGAATTTACACCATTTGCATTGTCCCCATAGTTAGTGGAAACAGGTACTTGACAGAATGTATCCTAAACCCAGGCCTGAAAAAATTCTGAGTTATAAAAATATGAAATTAAGAGAAACAAACAAAAACTACAAAACACGAAAGGAAACAAGTCACCATGAACAAGAAACAGGGAAATAACACTTAAGACTGGATGCCAAAGCCAGACAAACATACCACAAGAAAACTACAGACCAGTATCCCTTATGAATATAAATGTAAAAATCCTCACAAAAATACTAGCTAACCAAATCTAAAAACAATTTAAGGATTACACAACATAATCAAGTGGGTTTTATTCAACAAATGCAAGGGTGGTTCCACACTAGAAAATCAATCAACGTATTATACCACATTAATAGAACAAAGGAAAAGAACCATATATAATCATCTCAATTGATGCAGAAAAGGCACTGGATAAAATTCAATGCTCTTTCATGATAAAAACATTTAACAAGATAGGAATAGAAGGGAAATTACTCAGTATAATAAAGAGTACCTATGAAAAACCCTTAGGTAACACCATGCTCAATGAAGAAAGAGAGCTCATTAAGATCAGAAATAAGACAGGACTGTACTCTCACCACTGCTATTCAACGTTGTACTGGAAGTCCTATCCAAAGCACTTAGGCTAGAAAAAAAACAAATAAAACGTATCCCAATAGGGAACAAAGAAGTAAAACTATCCGTTTGCACAGATGACATGTTCCTATGCACAGAAAACCCAAAGATTACACAAGAAAGCTATTATAAATAATAAATAAATTCAGCAAAGAGGCAGGGTACAAGGTCAACACACAAAAATCAGTCAGGTTTCCTGTATATCAGTAAAGAGCAAATAGAAAAGGAAATTAAGGAAATATTATCATTTACAATAGCATCAAAAAAAAAATAAAGTACATACGAACAAATTTAATCAGGAAGGTGAAAGACTTGTACATAGAAAACTATTAAACATTAATAAAAGAAATCAAAGAAGACCTAAATAACTGGAAAGACATTCCGTGTTTATGGATTGGAAGGCTTAACAGAGTAAAGATGTCAATGCTACCCAAAGCAATCTATAAATTCAATGCAATCCTCATCAAAGTTCCAATAGCCTTCTTTGCTTAAATGGAAAAGCCAATTCTCAAATTTATATGGAAGGACAAGGGACCCTAACTAGCTAAACAAATCTTCAAGAAAAAGAATAAAGTAGGAAGACTCGCACCTCCTGATTTTAAAACATATTGTAAAACTACAATAATTAAAACAGCCTGGTACTATTTTATAGGTATCTGTATCAATGGTATAGATATCTATATCAATGAGATACATATCTACATTAGTGGAATAGAATTGAGGGTCCAGAAATATCAAAAAAATAAAAAGACAACCTACAGACTGGGAGAAAATGTTTGGGAGCCAATTATCATCATATAAAGCCAACAATGGCTCAATATCTGGAATATATTCAATGGAAAAATTAGTAAAACATAAACTAGCAATTTATAGAAGAGTTAAGCAAATGGCCAAAAAATGTGAAAAGGCTCACAAATGCACTATAATGAGGGAATTAAAAATCAGCATTATAGTGAAATACCATTCCATATCAACTTCTTTTTTTTTTTTTAATAATGCCAAAGTGTTACTAAGTATGTGGAGAAATGAGGACCGTTATCCAAGGATGGTGAAAAGATAAACCGATAAAAATCACTTTAGTGAACAATCAGAAAATATCTACTAAAGCTGAAGATGTGCAGATGCTATTTTCCAGCAATCCCACTGGGTATATATATCAAAGAAAGTCTCACATATGTTATATGATAGGTAGGATACAAGGCTTCATCAACATCTGTGAAGTTTTAATAAAAAGAAAATATATCTGAAACAGATTTGGCAAAATACCATTCTTACATTTCTTAGCTGGCATAATGACAATGTCACAGTAGTATCATCTAAAAGTGAGCTTCTATCTCGACCTTGCCCAAAGGTCTCACCATCTTCAAAGAGGAAACTAAAAAGAGATGAAAAATAATTATTTTAATGACCACACAAAATCTATTTTTAATGTTTCTTCTAGAAAATAAAACTGATTCTGGCATCAATCCCTTAATCAAAGAAAAAAATAATTTTCAGACTGAATGGTAATAAAAAATGTAACTGCTGCTTGAGATCTCTCCAAACAAGTCTCATTTCTAGATGTGTCCTGACTTGATATGAATACAGTATATTATGAATAAAAAAGTCTAATCTACTATTTTTTGCTCATGGAGGTTCAATGCTAAAATTACTGACTTTTGAAATGTGCTGCTGAGAAAGTTTATATGGGTGAAAAATGATAAAGGGAAGAAGAAAGAGAAAACATAACAGATGGTAACTTCTCAGGAAAAAGAACACTGAATAATAAATACATGAAATTTATTTAAAATTTCAGATAATTACTTTTGAGAATCTATATATCTTTCAAACAATTTCCTCTTAGAAATTTCATCATCTTACTTCAAATCTAAAAATTTAACATGTAAAGAAAAAAAAATTATGAACAGATGATTCTATAGCTACCTACAATGATCAAATGTAAGTCTGAAAATCTGAAACTAAAATTTAAAGCATTGGTGAAAGCTCAAGAAATTCAGGTTCATATCTTTATGAATAAAAATAAGTAGCAATGGTATATTATTAACTTTGGCCCTTGGGGCTGTACAGCTATTCAACTTCCAATTTAATTTGTAGTATGATATTCTCTTCTGTAGTTCTGCAGATTTCTTCTCAATAGTGACTTAGCACAGTAGTGATCTCTACAACATGCAATGAGGCCACATAGTCCATTTACATTTACATATATATTTAAAAATAGGAAATAGTTCTTTATATTAGGAACACTAGTTTGTTAAGTCTCTCAAATATTACTGTTTTATCTGACTTGTACACTTCTTGTCTGTTACACAATTATTGCAAGATGCCCCATAATAATAACTTCAGTTTAAATAGAACATTAAGCAAACTATTTAATAAAAAGTAATTTAAAAAATTATAAGAGGACTCTGTAATTAGAAATTCTGACCAAGTACACACGGAGCTGACTTCCAGTTGCTTCCATAATCACTTAGTTAGAATGTCTACACAAAAAAAGTCAAAGTTTACTTTTTTAAACACTATTATCAAATTCTTTTTTCATTTCCAAGATAATTTTTCTTTTCTTACTTGGGGAGTGTACAGATAGGTGGTTTGGATCGAATGATTTCCTTGTTGACAAGCTCTTTCTCCAAGTCACCTCCAGCCAAACACCAAAGGTAATATACTTCTTCAATAGATCTTTCCGCCAGATAATCACTGTTGATATCTATTAATAGCAAATTAAAAAGAATCATAGTTATCACACTTTCTGTTTTTAATTAAAAATCAATAGGTAACAATAGAAAACAAAAAAAGAAAAATTGAAGAACATAGCAGGGTTCCCTTTAGACTATTCACACTATAAATTGAACAGAAAGTCAGATGCAGATATATACTGAATATATATTCACTTTCTTTGAGATAAAGAGGAATAAGATATTTCTTTATATAAAAATGCAAAACTATTAATACATATGGAAGAACTATATGGTTTCCATTGGGTTTAACATGCATTTACTGTATTAGAACAGAGGGGAAAAAAATCATGATCCCAGCAGTTGATGTCAGTTAAATTCAAATAACTTTTACTAGGTTTTATGTTCAAACTCTAGGGAAAAATGAAACAAAAACAACTTTTGATTTCTAAACTTTTTGTTCTTCTGAATTGCAGATAAGTGATTTTGGACTTGCCATGATTCCTTTCTAAAATTTCAGTTTTGAATTCTATGAAATGGGTGACAAAAATAATAAGTTATTATTTGTTAAGTGCTGAGAACCTGGAAAATAAAAAAATTATGTGTTCCTCAAAAAAATGAAATAAATAAAAATATTATATACTTTGTTTACATAATGAGCAAAAACGTACTTACAGGGTACCACACATAAAAACAACCCCCATTTAAAACTTGATATATAATATTCTAGATACAGTGGTGGTTCATTGATAAAATTCTCTCTCCTTCCATGCAGGAGACCCAGGTTGGATTTCCAGCCAATGCACTTCATGCACAGCTACCACCCATCTGTCACTGGAGGCTTGTGTGTTGTCATGATGCTAAACAAGGCCCAGCAGAGCTTCTAGACTAAGACACTAGGAAGAAGGGCCTGGAAATCTACTTCCAAAAACCAGCCACTGAAAACCCTACAGATCACAAACGATCTGATGGGCAACCAATCATGGGGATGGCGCAGGATGGGGCAGAATTTTGTTCTGTTGTGCACGGGGTCACCATGAGTTGGTGGCCGACTTGACAATAGCTAACAACAACAACATACAATATTATAGTGATACAGACACATATTTAGTTTTACACTAAATAATTTTTCTTTACTTTTTTTTGAGATATAGTTGATTATATTAGTAGAAAAGGAGGTAAACAGGTGTTTTCTTTTAACTTTAAGGTTGACTTAAAACATCATATAGTTCTAGTAACGACGCATTGCTGAGTCACCCAAAGCAATTAATATTTTATTGAAAAGGATGAAAGCAACTTCTTTAAGCTTAAGTTTCAAAATATTTCAAATAGAATTATGTAGGCTGACATAAAGCAGCATTATGAGTTTCCAAAAATGTTATGCATAAATTTTGGATACTCTGCTTGGATAAATGAGAGCATTAATTAGACAGCACTAAATGACTGGCTTAGGATATGCAACCCAGCCAAAACTACTTATACTCTTTTAGCTTGTTCACTAAGTACTTAACACATTTCCTAAATGTCTTCAGAGCAGGGGTAGTTTCTTTGGTATTCCCCAGGCATACAAAATAGAAATTCAGTGAATACTTGGTGGTTTCATTCTACTCTGTCCTGTAGGGTCACTATAAGTTGGAATTGACTCGACGGCAATCAGTTTGGTTTGGTTTCATTAAGCATTCCTTAAAGCACCACTTTTGACTGAAGCCATTCTGAATAAACGAATCCTAGACTAAGAACTTTGACTAAGAAAGACTATAATTCACTTATACTTTTAAAATTCAAACACTTTATCTCTTATTAGTAGGTAATAATGACTATAAGCAGAGATCAATTTCAATAATTAAACAAGGGAAGGCTTAGTCAAAAACCTAATTACATGTATTCTCTCCAGCTGATCTTGTTACCTGTTTGAAGTGAATGATGACCTACATGCAGTGGAGTGCTCGAGGTGGCACCGACCATAAGGGCCATTGTAAAAATTTCAGGAATTTTTCAAGCCAGCTGTTAAACACAGTTATTATTAAAAATTAAATTATATGAACTTGTAATTATATAAATTATATTTTAAAATAAAGGTAATAAGTATTAAAAACTCATCAATTAATAATTATTTTACCACAATTTACCATTATCTATGCTCTTGAGATTATGTCTATTTTATCTGTATGGGGAAAATCTATATCATGGTATGCGTGCATCTCTTCTCAATTCTGCATTCAGTGAGTTCATGTTGGTAGTTTAAAATTAACCACGGTGGGAATAGTTACACCACAGATATTAGCAAGTGCCTCAATAAGGGCTTCATTCCCAGACAGCCAGTAATTTATTTTTTACCAGCTTGCTACTGCCTACATGCATAAGTGCTTACAGAAGTCAAAGAAAAAGTCATGACTAACAGATTCTGATTCATCTTTTATGAGGATTTGAATGCTTCTGGCTGCAAATAATATCCTACTAAAAGTATTGACCTCTATTCATAATAGTGACTGAATGACTGTCTGCCTCCTCATTTGGCATAAATGCTACTTGAAGATACAGGGTACAGCTCATAGTAGGTGCTCAAAAATATTTAATTGAATGAATGTTTAGTAAATATTCTTTGTCATGACTTGTCATGAAAACTTTTCAGTATAAGTAATTTACTGGTGTCACTAACACACACACACACACAGACACACACACACATTCTGAGAGTTGTAATCTTCACATACCAAAAAGCTGATATTTTCTTAAACATGTAGAGTATAATGGATGAGGTTTCCAATGACTAATATGATTTTTAGACTTCATTTATAATAAATTATCTGGAATATCATATATAAATGTTGATGAAGAAATAAAGTATAATGGAAATTCTACTGGGAATTAGAATTCCTTATTTTTATCACCAAGATTTGACATGAAAATAGGACTCTGGTTCTTATAAACAAACTTCTTTTCTTTTTGTGCCACTGCCTTACACTTATTTTTAAAGTTCTTGCTCCAAAGCAATTTAAAGGATTAATAAGTTAGTTCAGTTATATTGTAAGCACTTTCAGAATTGTCTCTTGATAAATTCAAAACTTAAAGTAGAAGAAGCGTACTTCTTTTAAAAACAGTGTTCACATTATTGCCTATTTTCTATTTATCATTACCTTTACACAGCTGACTGATATCCTCAGGTAGAGTTAAATCAGCACATCTTAGAGAAGATGAAAACAGACTAGCAGGTTTCATAAAGGGAGTATATAAAGGTGACACTTCACTGAACAGCTTGTCCTGCATTAATTCACCTGCGGTTGGCCTTGAGAAACACATTTAAAATAAACAGCACAAATGAAAGTCATTAAAAGTTTCCTAGAATAATGGCATACATTCAAGGAGACACTTAAATGTATTAAATACCGCATTAGCATAGAAAATAATAAAGATTTCCTTAGAGAAGTCTAAATGTATACTTGAATGTACTAATTTCAAACATTATATGCCTAAGAAGTTTCTGGACACTTGTATGATCAACAGTGACATCGTCAAATGAAAGTAAATTAATAAGACTTCTAAGAAATCCTTTTTTATTATCAATAATTGTTAGCTTATCTCACTATTGTTCCCATTTCTCTCACATTATCTTTTGTATTTAGGAATATCTACATTCCACAATTTAATTGATTTTATATTTATAGGCTGGGAAAAAAAGAAACTATTACTGTATTTTTCACAAATAACATGCCCACACATATAACGCACATAGAGTGTCTAGGAAAATAATGTGTGAGGGGGTTGCACAGTTGGCAAAAAAATGTATAATGTGCATGTAATACTGCATAAAAATATGGTAACTTCTTTTTGGTATGTGCCAATTTTTGACCATGGTTTAACTTTAATTATCTTTTCTTTTGTTATTAACATAAAATAAAAACTTCAAAATCACAACTAACAGTTGTGATACTGATGTCAATTATGTGCTACTACATATATATAAATTTTATTTAACCATTAATATTATAACAAATACAAAAAAAATCTACTACTTATGTGATAAGGATCTCACTGTAATTACAAACTCTTCATAGTATCAACCTTTTAGAAGGGTGGAAGGTGAGGCACTTCTTCAAAAGATTTATCACATTTTCAGGGAGTTCCTGATAAATAAAAAGAGAAAGGAATTATTCAAAATAATCCATTTTTAATATACATTTTACACAACTCTCTTCTACTCTAGGAAGTTTTGATTTTTTTAAAAAGTATTCGGGCTTAATATTTATATTAGTTTCTTTGTGAAAAAGCAAATACCTAAGCAGAAATAAGAAAGCTTTAAAATAGCTTGCTACTAGATCCCAAGTATACAAAACTTTCATTAACAGATTAATGACAAACCTTTATAATGTCCAGACAACCATGCTCTTCAGCCAGAACTATCACAGTATCATCTACGCAGTCTATAAAAAAGAAAAACTACATAAATTAATGTTTCTTTTCTAATCTATCAGACTAGCTTGGAACTGAACACTGATCGATTTTTTTAAATGGTGTAATGCAAATTGGAATATTAAAAGCTTCTAACTTTGTTAACTTTCTACTGTAGTAGTTCAATAAAAATAAAGACCTCAAACACTAAATATTAATTGAATAAGAGATTCTGAAAGATAGTAGCTTAAATAGTGAGATAAAACAGTGATTCAAGGAAGGTAAAGTTTCTCTTTTTCTATGTGTATTTTATTCTGTAAAAGGCTTTTTCATGATTACAAGACTAATTTATTTTTACTATATATAATCTGGAGAATTTGCCTGGGGATTTAAAGTATAAGATTAGTTTATATTAATCTCCAAGACTCCCTAATAGCTATATTATCAATCCTTAAAATCAAATGTGGTAAATATGATAAAAGTTTATTTATAATTGAATATTATTTAATATTTATTATTACTATTCTGTATATATTATTATTTGTAAATCTTCTTAACCTGGATACCAATCTGTTACTTTTTTATATAAAAGCTCTATTTGTGTTCTTTCCCCTTTATTAACACACATGCTTAATGTATTTTACTCTAAAGTAGCCTATACAAATTTTTATTAAATTGAATAATAAGTGCTTAGATCTAATTTACATGCAAAATGATATGAGCTTCTCATGAAGAAAAATTATTATTCCTGAGTCCTTATTCATACATAATTCATCAAATAGAAAGACAGCCCATAAGTTAACATGCATATTCTGAAGGTAAACTACTACACGGAAGAATAATTTTATTTTCTTGTATTTGATTTCACAATTTGGCTAAATCATGAAGTCAAGATTATTTCCATCTAGTTTAAAATTCCTTACAGAATAAATAAAGGTGTACTATAATACTTCAGCAGGCTGTCCTGCTAATGCTTACTTACCACTGATCTTTAGAAAGTAAAGATATTTCAGGGTATTCACTATTTCAGAACATATCCTTACTGTGCATGATTATTAACAGATACTAAAATTTATATTTATAGTTGAAAGATAATATGATAATATATAAATTTCACTACACTTACCCAAGGTAAGCAAAAATTTCAATCTTTCAGAAATATCCAAGCTCTGAAATAATTTTCTCCCCTACATAAAATAGAAAATAAATTCTTAACATTTTAATCTTTTTTTTTTTCTCCCAGTGAAGTCTTTTTAAAATTTTTCATAGCTGAAAACAATTCCTTCAGAGGTTTTTACTCAATTTGTAAAGTCAGCTTCACTAATGAAGGAAACCCTGGTGGCGTAGTGGTTAAGAGCTATGGCTGCTAATCAAAAGGTCGGCAGTTTGACTCTACCAGGCGCTCCTTGGAAACTCTATAGGGCAGTTCTACTCTGCCCTATAGGGTTGCTATGAGTTGGAATTAACTTGATGACAATGGTTACCCGCCCCGGGCTGGGGGTGGGGGTGGGTTTCACTAATGAAAAAATTATTGGTAAAATGACAACATTAAACAAATATTTTATAATATTTAATAGTCAAATATTTTATATATCTAAAGATTGTCAAGTTCTAGCTTGATCTCAAGCATTGTTCACTTTTCAGACTCAAATATCTGGATGTCTAGGAGATGAGATTCTAAGTCACTAGGAGTTTTACTTGATTATGAGACCAAGAGATACCCTGATAAAGACTCATATTAGCATTTAATCTTCCCAACAAATTCTTAAATATATATCATGATTTAGGTAGTCTGTTATCTCCACTGAGGAACCTTCATAACACTTCTTCCTCCTTCTACAATGAGTTACACAGACATCCATTGTACTCCAATAGCACATGGCATATTTCTTTGCTTTAAGACACATAGTTCATTTGCTTCCCAGGAGACTCCTTGGCATGGAATCTGGAGTTAAACACTTACACCTTCTACAAATATGTGTTGAGCAATTATTGTGTGAATTTTGACTCTTTCATCATTGAACAGTTATAGAACTTGGGCAAACTACTTAACCACCTTAAGCCTCACTTTTCTTATCTGTAAACTGGAATATTAACAGTATGTACGTAAATAATATAAGTATATACATTTTTATCCCCCACTTGTCTGTCAGTTTGTCATACTGTGGTGGGCTTGTGTGTTGTAGTGATGCTGGAAGCTAAGCCACCAGTATTTCAAATACTAGCAAGGTGACCTATTCTGGACAGATTTCAGAAGAACTTCCAAACTAAGACAAACTATGAAGAAGGGCCTGGCAATCTACTAAAAAAATTGGCCAGCGAAAACATTTTGAATAGCAGAGGATCATTGTCTGATAATAGTTCCGGAAGATAAGCCTCTCAGGTTGGAAGACACTGAAAATATGACTGAGGAAGGCCACACAAATTGTGATAACATCAAGGACATCAAACATGAAGAAAGCAAAAGGTCATCAAAAAGAGAGGAAATAAAAGACTAAAATGGATGTCAGAAGAGACTCTGAAACTTGCTCTTGAATGTAAAGTGGCTAGAGCAAACGGAAAAAATGATGAAGTAACAAGAATCAAACAGAAGATTTCAAAAGGCGGCTGAGAAGACAAAGTGAAGTATTATAATGAAATGTGCAAAGACCTGCAGTTAGAAAACCAAAAGGGAAGACATGTTCGGCATTTCTCAAGCTGAAGGAACTGAAGAAAAAACCCAAACCTTGCATTGCAATATCGAAGGATTCTATGAGCAAAATATTGAACAATACAGGCAGCATCAAAATAATATGGAAGGAATGCACAGAGTCACTGTACCAAAAAGAATTGGTCGACGTACAACCACTTCAGGAGGTAGCATATAATCAAGAACTGATGGTACTGAAAGCAGAAGTCCAAGCTGCACTAAGTCATTTGCGAGAAATGCCTCCAGGAACTGACAGAATACCAACTGAGATGTTTCAACAAATGGATGCAATGCTGGAAATGCTCACTCATGTATGCCAAGAAATCTGGAAGACAGCTACCTGGCCAACTGACTGGAAGAGATCCACATTTGTGCCCACTCCAAAGAAAGCTGATCTAACGGAATGCAGAAATTATTGAACAATATCATTAATATCACACGTAAGTAAAAGTTTGCTGAAGACAATTCAAAAATGGTTGCAGCACTACATTGACAGGGAACTACTAGAAATTCAAGATGGATTCAGAAGAGGGTATGGAACAAAGCAATGTCAGGGCTTTGACATTGCTGATGATGTCAGATGGATCTTGACTAAAAGCAGAGAACACCGGAAAGATGTTTCCCTGTGTTTTATTGACTACGCAAAGGCATTCGACTGTGTGGATCATAACAAATTGTGGATTACATTGCGAAGAATGGGAATTCCAGAACACTTAATTGTGCTCATCCAGAACCTGTATATAGGTCAAGAGGGAGTCATTTCAACAGAACAAGGGGATACTGTGTGTTTTAAAATCAGGAAAGGTGTGCATCAGGATTGTATCCTTTCACTATACTCATTCAATCTGTATGCTGCTGAGCAAATAATCATAACTATATGAAGAGGAAAGGGGCATTAAGATTGGAAGAAGACTTATTAACAACCTGCAATATGCAGATGACACAACCTTGCTTGCTAAAAGCCAAGAAGACTTGGACCACTTACAGACAAAGATTAAAGACTACAGCCTTTAGTACGGATTACACCTCAACATAAAGAAAACAAAAATCCTTAAAACTGAACTAATAAGCAACATTGTGATAAAAAGAGAAAAGATCGACATCAAGGATTTCATTTTACTTGAATCCACAATCAATGCCCATGGAAGTAGCTGCTGCAAAAGGCCTCTTTAAAATGTTAAAAAGCATAAATGTCACTTTGAGGATTAAAGTGTACCTGACCCAAGCCACACTATTTTCAGTCGCCTCATATGCATGCAAAAACTAGATGATGAAAAAGGAAGCCCAAAGAATTGAACCATTTGAATTATGGTGTTGGCGAAGAATATTGAGTATACCGTGGACTGCCAGAAGAATGAACAAATCTGTCTTGGAAGAAGTACAGCCAGAACGCTCCTTAGAAGCAAGGACGGCTTTGGACATGCTATCAGGAGGGACTGAACCCTGAAAAGGACATCATGCTTGGTAAAGTAGAGGATCAGAGAAAAAGAGGACGACCCTTAATGAGATAGACTGACACAGTGGCTGCAACTATGGGCTCAAACATAGCAATGATTGTGAGGATGGCGCAGGACCAGGCGGTGTTTTGTTCTGTTATACACAAGGTTGTTATGAGTTGGAACCAACTCAACACCACCTAACAACAAGAAGAACATACATTTATGTAACACAGAAAAAATGCTTAACACTTTTGGCACACAGAAAATACTGCATATATGATGCCTATTATTATAATATTATAGGGTTTCCAAGGAGCGGCTGGTGGATTCGAATTGTCATACTTTCGGTTAGCAGTCAAGCTCTTAACCACTGCACCACCATAAATTTACACAACCCTTTAAATATTTAGAAGGAGAAAGATTAAGAAGACAGTCCAGTCTTTATGTAGATAGAGAGACTCTCTGAAATTGTTTTAAAATAGAGAGGAAAGAACTTTCTTAACGATTAATGAAATAAGAACTATAGATGGAAAGATCATTTTAAAAAAAGGTTGCCATCCTGTCTTCTCAACCTTTTACATTACTAACATATTAATATTCCAAAAATGGAGGTGTGATTTCATTAATATCCAGTTAAAATATTTTCAGTGGTTTCCCAAACTTTGTACAGGTAGTCCATGCTTACGATGTATTTGAGTTACAATGAACCACACTTAAGGCTGTCAGTTTTTTCTTTTTTTGGTACATCTGGTTGTTAGCAGTATGTACTATGTACAATGTTTCAGTCCGTAATTTGCTGATGTTATCATTCTCAGATGTTCACTCGCAGATGTTCACAGATCAGATTTATAAAGATACTGATAATAAAAGGCAATAATAATGAAAACTAAAAAAAGAAAAGGTATTTGACATATCAGAACCAACTTACAAGGGAGTAGTTGGAACAGAACCCTGTCATAAGTTGGGTACTAACAGTATATAACAAAATAAAAATGTCTCAATTTAGTACTTAAAGTCTCCTAGGATATTGCTCCAGTGTATCTTTTTAGTCTCATTGCCTAGGATTTATCTACCCTAAGATGAACACACACACACACACACACACACACACACACACACACACACACACACACACACACTCCCATGAAGCAGTTAAATTTGATTACCTGCAATATACCAAACACACTCTGCCTATTCTGGTCTATATATTTTGACTCATGTTATACCGTCTAACCAGAAACCAGTTACCATTGAGTTAACCTCAACTGTGTCAGAGTAGAACTATACTCTATAGGGTTTTCAATGGCTGATGTTTTGGAAGTAGATTGCCAAGCCTTTCTTTTGAGGCACTGCTGGGTGGACTCAAAACTCGAACTTTCAGTTAGCAGCCAAGCGCCTACCAGTAATCTTTCTTTATATCTACCACCATTCTACATATTCTTTACTCCATTCTTACTTCTGAATGTTAATTTCATGAGTTAAAGAATTCGAATTTTAAATTTTTTTTCCCTTTACACTTTGATAGCATTGTTCCAGTTTTCTCAAGTCCACACTGCTGAGTTTAATGTCATTCTAATTCTCATCCTTTATAGGTAGTATGTCTTTTCTATCTGGCAGGTTTTAAGATTTTTTTCTTTAACACTGATAAAGATATAAGAGCTTACTTAGTAGAGGCAGTTTAGTGTTTTGTTTAAGAATACAGCTTTGGAGGTGAACTGATGGATGGGAATATGGTTTAACAATTTACTGCTATGTAACTTACACTGCTTAATATATCTGTGTCACAATTTCCCAACCTGTAGAGATAATAATTAGGTAAACTTTAAAGAATAGTGTGAGGGCTGATTGAGATAATAGATGTAAAGTGATTTGCCTTCTTCCTGATAAGTTCTCGATAAACGTTACCCATTATTTCATTACTGTTTTGATTTTTTTTCATTCACCTTGCATGGTCATTAGTGAGTTCTTTCAAACTGAGCACTTATGCCTTTCTTCCAGCTCTGAGAAATATTTAGTCCTCCCTTTCTCAAATCTTGGTTGTTCTGTAATTGCTTTACCCTGTATACACAACAGATGTTAGAAAGTCTAGATCTATCTTCCTTGCCTTTTAAAATTTATTTTATATTATATTTCTTTATCTTTTCTTGCCATGTTCTCGGAGAATTACCGAACTTCATCTTCCACTTTCAGTTGTGCCTAGATTGCTATGATCTATCAAGTTCTTTATTTCAATAATTACATTTTTGTTTTCTTAAAAGCCCTAACTGGTTGTTCTTTACAATAACTGTTCTTGTTCCATAGCCTCTATAATTGTTTCATCAATAAAACTATTTCTTTATTTTTTAAAGAACACACATATTTATTTTAAAGCCATATTAATGGACTTTAAACACTGTTTCTGAGATGTAAAGTTTTCTATTGGCTGTTTCTTTTTTTTAATTGTAGAGGTCATATTTAGATATTTGGTATTTCTTAGACATGTACTCACCCTTTGATACAGAATTCTCCTACTGCCTACACAAATTTTGGACTTGGAAATTTCTAGGCAGCAGAGTCGCTGTACTTATTTACTTTTTGGTGATATGGCAAGTGCTTCTTGGCAAAATGGTCTTAGCTATAGCTTCTTATTTATTTACTTAGAATTTCTAGGAAGCCAAAAGGTCCCTTTGTTAGTTGTTGGTGTTAATAATTTATTTCTTAATTTTTTAAAAATTTTTTCCCATACAAAAATTTATACATACATTGTTATGTGACTCTAATTGCTCTCCCTATACTGTGACAGCACACTCCTCCTTTCCACCCGATTCCCACGTCCATTCAACCAGCTCCTAACCCTCTCTGCCTTCCCATCTCACCTCCAGACAGAAGCTGCCCGTTTAGTCTCTTGTATCTACTTGAGCTAAGAGGCACACTCCTCACGAGTATCACTTTATGTCCCACAGGCCAGTCCAATCCCTGTCTGAAGAGTGGGCCTTGGAAATTGTTTTACTTCTGAGCTGATAGAGAATCCAGGGGCCATGCTTTCTGGGCTTCCTCAAGTCTCAGTCAGACCATTAAGTCTGGTCTTCTTACTAGAATTTGAGTTCTGCACCCCACCTTTCTCCTGCTCCATCAGGGACTTTCTGTTGTGTTCCCTGTCAGGGTGGTTACTGGTGGTAGCGGGGCACCATCTAGTTCTTCTGGTCTCAGGCTGATGAAGTCTCTGGTTTATGTGGCCCTTTCTGTCTCTTGGGCTAATACTTCCCTTGTGTCTTTGGTGTTCTTCATTCTCCTTTACTCCAGGTGGCTGGGACCAATCGATGCATTTTAGATGGCCACTTTCAAGCTTTTAAGACCCCAGACACCACTCACCAAAGTAGGATGCAGAATATTTTCTTAATAAGCTTTGTTATGCCAATTGAACTAGATGTCCCCTGAAAGCATGGTCCCCAGACTCCTACCTCTGCTACTCTGTCCATCAAAGTGATTGTATTCAGGTATTTCTTAATATTTTATATCAAATCTAAGGGTTTTGTGAGATAGGAAAAGATTTAAGCTCATGTTTAGTCTGCCATTCTTAAACTGGACTTTTCAAACTTTGAATACCACTTTAAATGCCATGAAACCCTTATGGTGGAATTAATCTTTCTTTTCTTGAATTCACACAACTCTCTGTATTTACTTTAGAAGTTTATGATTTGAATTTAAATTATAAGCTCTTTGACACTATGTCTTAATCATATTTTATCCCTTCTAAAATTTGGCATGATTCCATACACACAGTATATTACTCACATAAAACGTACCCAGATCATTAGTAAAGAATTTAGATATAGATGATGGTAATAAAAAAGAAAATCTGTATACTTCACATTTACGCTTATGTATACTTCCAATTCACATTCCAATATAATTTTTCATTTAAACTGGGATTTTAAAGAAAAACAAAATTTAGTATTGCTCTATAGCAATAAAAAATAGGATGGTCTGGACAAAGGATAGCAAAGAATCAGAAAATGTGGCATTTCCCTTATAAAAAGCAGTGCTGCATGTAAATTACCATGTCATTATAAATTAACTCCTATTTTACTATTATTAATAATAAAAGGTAACATTTATTGATTATTTGCTATGCCAGACTCTGTACTATGTAAATACTTTATAAACATTATTTCATTTAATTTCTTCCAACAACTTTAAATACAGAGACTATTATAATTTATAGAAGGAGGATCTAGGGCTTGAGAAGTTAGGTTAGTTATTCAAAGTCACACAGCTATACTCTGTAGCAGCAGAATTCAAGCCCAAATCTCTTCACTACGGAGATTTGTCTCCTAACTATCATGTTTCACAAACTCAACTGTTAATTAATTCTTAAATACACAAAATTAAAGAAATAATGTCAACCTAGAGATCACTGAGCTAATATTTTCAAAATATTTTGAAAATTCTTCGGAAGACAGAAATAATATTCATTTCAATAAATATGTTTTGAGTACCTACTATATGCTAGAATTGGACTAAGTAAGTACATTATTAGCTCAAAGATGAATAATCAAAATTTCTACCTGGAACGACCTTATAGTTCAAGTAAAGTAGACAAATACGACATGATATATAGAAAAAAAAGAACAGAGTCAAATGGGCACCTACCATACGTATTTGGAGACAGGGTAGATAGGTGGGGAGGACCTGATAGACTATTAGTTGTCCTCTCAAATCTATTCTCATCTTCTTCTTCAATATTTAGGTATCCAGCTGAAGACTACTTTTCTTAGCATCCCTTGTATGTAGATGTGGCCGCATGAGTAAATTATCGCTAGTGAAAAGTAAAGACTTGATACTTGGAACTTTTAGATCATCTACCTTAAGACAGTTGCCCTGAACTCATTCCTCCCCTTTCCCTCTGCTAGAATAGGTGATAAAGGGAGCAACTTTGAAAACCAGGTATTGAGAAAGGTGGAGCCATCCCTGATAGCCTGGGTTTCTACATGACGTGAGACAGAGTCCACCTACCCACTCTGGACTGTTTCATGAGAGAGAAAAACATCTATGTTCCCTAAGCTACTGTATTTTTAACTCCTTTTTTAAAATAGAAGCTTGGTCTTTACCCTAGAGGGGTATCTGGGGGAGACTTCATAAAAAGTCAAAGTCCAAATGGAGTCTTGAGAACAGAATAATCCATTGCCATTGAGTCAATTCCAACTCATAGCGACCCTATAGGACAGAGCAGAACTGCCCCACAGGGTTTCCAAGGAGCACCTGGTGGATTTGAACTGCTGATCTTTTGGAGAACAGAATAAGAAAGTCTATTTAAGGAAGAAAGGATAACATAGAGAACATGTCATGTATAAAAAAGTATAAGCAGTTAAATATTTCTAGAGATACCAAAATAATAATGCAAATTATTATCAAACAAGATTTTTTTAAAAGTCTAATTGAAAATGAAGCTTTTTCTCCTCATATCTAATCAATTTGTAAAGTAAAAACCCATTACCAAATAACTCTTCTATAAAGAGCTCATTCCAATAAGCACACAATTTACTTATATTACTTTAACTTTTATTTATACATACCATACAAAGCTCAAATAAAATGATTCCAAGAGACCATATATCTGATTTGGGACCAGAAGGCAATGGTTTTTCACCTGGCATATGATCAGTGGTTTTGAAAATTCCTTGTGCAATTACCTCGGGTGCCAAGTATGATGGATACCTATAATGATGTATTAAAATAATGGATAATTACTATATACTGGAAAGGGAGAAGGAAGTAGCAGTATATTTTTACTATTGGTGTGGTAAGATCTATATAAAAGTTCCATGCAATTAAATACACAACTATTGTTAGGAAGAATTCTAAACTAACTATTGTAATACAGACATTTATGTCTAGGAATCAAGAGTAAACTGGCTATTTTCTCTTTATACTGAACTATTATTTAAAGTCCATTTTATCTTTTAAAACAGTATTTACTCTTTAGAGTAGTACAAAAGTAAAAAAAAAAAATAGATTTGAAATATATAAATTGAAAAGTAAGTTCTCTCTCCCATCTCTGTATTCCAGTCACCCAGTGGGCAATAATCAATGTTTCCAGATTTTTATGTGTCCTTCCTAAGATATTCCTCCCTCCTTACCCCCAATATGTATATATGTGTGTGTATGTTTATGTATCTATATCATATTTATATCTACTTATCCACTCATCACCACTGCCGCACATGATAGCATACTATACACACTGCTCTATTCCTTTTCTTTTTCCCACCTAATACTATGCTTTAGAGTTCATTCTATAAAGACAAATACAGAATCGTCTCATGCCTTTTGAAAACTACAAAGAATTTCATTGTCTAGATGCACTTAATTTATTTGATCAAACTCTGATGATGTTTTGGAAGGTCCATTCTTATACTATTACAAACTGCTGAAATAATATATTATAAATATTCCATTTCCCACAAATACATGTATTGCTGATGGATAAATTCTAGAAGTGGCACTAAAAGGTCATAAGGTAGATCATAAGGGGAAAAGACAGAGGCAGAGTCTAGAGGAATCTATATGGAAGTTTCTTCAAGCTACTCTCTCTCCCATCAGGGATCACATAGCATGCATTATTTCTCCAGCAATGACAGTGTAGAAACATATGCTGGATAATATTCCAACCTAGGGAAGCCCATTAAAGACTCACTGTCCAAGGTTTTTATGGGGGGCTGCTTATGTTGGCACCCTCTGCCTAGCATATACCAAATTCAAGACCCCTAGAAGAGAAGCATAAAACACACTGTTTACACAAGCAGGCACAGTAAACCGCTTTTATTGGTTATAGAACGATGGGAACACTTCCAAAATACAAGTTCCCAGGTTCAAGCCAATGGTCAACCTTGCAAGCAGACCAAAGATAGCTGTCATAAACCTGCTTGGTTAACTCTTGTCTGCTCTTTTTCTTATTCTTCTATAGGAGTTCTTTATAATTCTTTATAATTCTGGATACTAACTCTTATTTTTCAGTAATTATGAGTTGAAACATCTTCTATCACTTTGTGGCTTGTCTTTTCATGCTATTTATGGTATCTATTTATGAATGAGAAGCTGTTAATCTTAATTCAATCAATCTTTTCCCTTACAATTGGTGATTTGTATCTTGTCAAAATGATAATCTCCTGTGTTATTTTCTAAACGTTTGATATTTATCCCTTCATATTTAAGTTTCTTAATCCATCTAGAATCAATTGTTTGTATGACATGAGGTTCAGGTAAAATTGTATTGATTTTTTTTTTTTTTTTTGTTCCTACATGGATATCGTTTGAGTCCTTCCCATTATTCTGCAGTGCCAGGTCTACCATAAATCAAATCACCACATATGGGTAGGCTTGCCTCTTTGCTCCCTATTCAGTTCCACTGGTAAATTTGCCTAATCTTATACCATTACATTTTAAATCCATAACTTTATATAAATAATTACTGATGACTGATAAAACAAATCTTTCCAAAGCACATACATTTTTTAGTTTTTCTTCAGGGGTGTCTAGGCTGTTCTTAGATGTTTGCTCTAGAAGTTCATTTTAGAACTATTTTGTCAAGTTCTCTCTCTTTCACATGCACACACATACACAGAGTTGGAAATTTTATTAAAAATAAATCAAATCTAGACTCAGGATGGACAGAATTGACATCTTTCCAATACTGAGTATTCCAATCTATCAGCAAGGGATATCTCCCTATTTATTTAGGTCTTCTATAATTTCTTTCAGAAATGATTTATATATTTTTTTCTACTAATATTGAATATGCTTGATTATCCTTAGATATTTCACATTTTTTTGTTGGTTTTGTAAATTATTTTTGTGTATTAACTTTTGTAAGCAGCAACTTCGCTAAACCTTTATTAATTCTAATAATGTGGAGAGGATTCTTTTAGGTTTTCTTTGTAGATAATCAAATTATCTGCGAATAAATGACAGTTTTCTTTCTTCCTTTCCATTCTTATATATTTTAGCTCTTTTTTCTACCTCACATGTGCTGACTATAAATTCTCGTCAAATATTGGGGGAAAAAAGTGCTAATAGTTGAAGAGATGCCATCTTTGTTTTGGTCATAATCACAAAAGGGATGTTTTTAACCTCTCACCATTATGTTGGTGTGTGTGTGTGTGTGTGTGTGTGTGTGTGTGTGTGTGTGTGTGTGTGTGTGTGTGTGTGTGTGTTTTAAATAATCTTTATCAGTCTTAATAATAAATAAACTTGAAATTTTTAAAACAACTTTTCTGCATCTATTACAAAGAGCATATGACTCTTTTCCTTTTATCTGCTAAGTATTTTAATCACATTAATTGATTTTCTAATGTTTAACCAACCTTGCATGCCTGAGACTTTTTTGTTTATTGTTGTAGTTTAAATAGAGTTTACATTTCAAGTTAGTCTCCCATACAAAAATTTATACATACGTTGTTATGTGACCCTAACTGCTGTCCCCATGTTGTGACAGCACACTCCTCCTTTCTACCCGATTCCCCATGTCCATTCAACCAGCTCCTAACCCTCTCTGCCTTCTCATCTCACCTCTGGACAGAAGCTGCCCGTTTAGTATCTTGTATCTACTTGAGCTAAGAGGCACACTCCTCACAAGTATCACTTTATGTCCCACAGGCCAGTCCAATCCCTGTCTGAAGAGTTGGCCTCGGAAATTGTTTTACTTCTGAGCTGATAGAGAACCCGGGGGCCATGCTTTCTGGGCTTCCTCAAGTCTCAGTCAGATCATTAAGTCTGGTCTTTTTACTAGAATTTGAGTTCTGCACCCCACTTTTCTCCTGCTCCATCAGGGACTCTCTGTTGTGTTCCCTGTCAGGGTGGTCACTGGTGGTAGCCAGGCACCATCTAGTTCTTCTGGTCTCAGGCTGATGGAGTCTCTGGTTTATGTGGCCCCTTCTGTCTCTTGGGCTAATACTTCCCTTGTGTCTTTGGTGTTCTTCATTCTCCTTTACTCCAGGTGGCTGGGACCAATCAATGCATCTTAGATGGCCACTTTCAAGCTTTTAAGACCCCAGGCACCACTCACCAAAGTAGGATGCAGAACATTTTCTCAATAAGCTTTGTTATGCCAACTGACCTAGATGCCCCCTGAAAGCATGGTTCCCAGACCCCTATCCCTACTACTCTGTCCCTCAAAGTGTTTGACTGTATTCAGGAAACTTCTTAGCTTTGGTTTAGTCCAGTTGACTTCCCTGTAGTGTGTGCTGTCCTTCCCTTCATCTAATCCTTAACTACTATCTAGTTAGTAAATAACCTTCACCCTCCCTCCCCACCCTTGTAACCATCAAAGATATTTTCTTCTAAGTTTAAACCTTCTCTTGAGTTCTTATAATAGTGGTGTTATACAATATTTGTCCTTCTGTGAGTGACTAAATTCACTCAGCATAATGCCCTACAGATTCCTCCATGTTATAAGATGTTTCACGGCTTCATCGTTGTTCTTTATTGTTGTGTAGTATTCCATTGTGTAGATATACCATATTTGTTTATCCATTCATCCGTTGATGGGCACCTAGGTTGCTTCCATCTTTTTGCTATTGTGAACAGTGCTGCAAAGAACATAGGTGTGCATATATCTATTCGTGTGACAGCTCTTATTTCTCTAGGATAGATTCCAAGGAGCAGGGTAGCTGGATTGAATGGTACTTCTATTTCTAGCTTTTTAAGGAAGCGCCAAATCGATTTCCAAAGTGGTTGTACCATTTTACATTCCCACCAACAGTGTATAAGTGTTCCAGTCTCTCCACAACCTCTGCAACATTTATTATTTTGTGTTTTCTGGATTACTGCTAGCCTTGTTGGGGTGAGATGATATCTCATTGTAGTTTTGATCTGCATTTCTTTAATGGCTAATGATCGTCAGCATTTCTTCATGTCTGTTGGCCACCTGAATATCTTCTTTGGTGAAGTGCCTGTTCATATCCTTTGCCCATTTTTTAACTGGGTTATTTGTCTTTTTGTTGTTGAGGTTTTGTAGTATTCGTAGATTATAGAGATAAGACGCTGATCAGATTTGTCATAGCCAAAAATTTTTTCCCAGTCTGTAGGCTGTCTTTTTACTTTTTTGATGAAGTCTTTTGATGAGCATAAGTGTTTGATTTTTAGCAGCTCCCAGTTATTTAGTCTCTCTTCTGGTGCTTGTGCATTGTTACTTATGGTTCATATTGTGTTTATGCCATGTATTAGGGTTCCTAGCATCGTCCCTAGTTTTTCTTCCATGATCTTTATTGTTTTTGATTTTATGCCTGAGATTTTTTTGTTCCTCTGAGCTACTTTGAAAAATTATAATTTTATCTCCTCCTTTCCAATTTTTATATACGTCTTATTTCTTTTCCATGTCTAATGCATTTATTAGTACCAACAATACATTCTTCAATGACAAACAAAAAACCAAACCCATTGCTATCAATTCCAACTCACAGTGAACCTATAGGACAGAGTAGAACTGCCCCATAGGGTTTCCAAGGAGTGCCTGGTGGATTCGAACTGCTGACCTTTTAATTAGCAGCCAAACTCTTAACCACTACACCACCAGGGTTTCCTCTTCAATGATAGTGGTGTTAATAAATATCCTTGTTTTGAACCTGCTAACTTGTGGGATGAGACATATCTCTAATGACAGATAGATATAGATGGATGGGTGACTTTTTTTATCATGTTAAGGAAGTATTAATCTAGTATTTTTATTAAAAATTTTAATCAAGTATATTATTGATACTGAATTTATCAAATGTTTTTCATTATCTCCAGAAATGACTAAGTGATTTTTTTACTTTTGACATATTATCTTCCTAAATTATATTAATAGATTTCCTAAACTAATTGTACATTGCTAAAATAAACCACACATGATAGTGTCTTTTAATATGCTCTGGTTTTGGTTTAAAAATACTCTATTTAAGATTTTTTACATTAATATCATCTGAGATTTGTATTTAGACTTGTTATGTGGTATCTTTGGCATGTCTTAGGATTAATGTTATACTGGCTTATTAAAAAAGAAATCAGAAGCATCCCATTAAAAAATACATCCTGAAATGTATATCATTCTAATTTAAATAGCAACATACTTAGCCATTCATTATAGCTTTGGTAGAATTCGTCTATGAAAGTCTGGCTGAGACATTTTTCTGAGGAGAAGCAACTTTTTCTACACTTCTGTAATTGGCCTATTTAGATATAAAAGTTCTCTTTAGGGGTGAGTTTTGGTAGTTTATAATTTCCTTCCAAATCATCCATTTCATCCTACTTTGCAAATTTGCATTGAGTTAAGCAAAACAGTCTTAATAGATTCACTAAATGTTCTCCGAGTCTCTGGTTATTTTTCCATTACCATATCTTATTATGTACATTTGAGTTTTCTCCTGATTAGGTTAACTAGGTTTTTTTTGTTTTTTTAAACTCCTTTCAGTACTTTACTACATTTAGGTTAAAGGTCTTACTGGAATTTGATACAGGTTAATTCCAGTGTATTTCATTGTAGGTAAACATTTGTGTTCGTCTACCACAGAGAAATTCATAGCAGGGAATTCAGTGGTAAATATAAGGGGAAGCATACTATTACATAAAAAATTTTCCAACCCGACAAAAATTCTTCTAATATCTGCTGTCTCACAAACTAATAAATGTAAACAGTTTTATTTAATAATAAAAAGACAGAGCATTTACAAAGAGTATACTGCATAAGACGTGGTGAACTTCTAACTTTAATTTTCTGATAAATTCATTTTAGGAATAATTTCGTCAAATCTTAGTTCATCTGCTGAGATGGAACTATTCTCTCCTTTCAGTGAATTCTCATAGTATTTTACCTGTATCCTTCTTATGGTTCTCTGATGACTATAAGGTACTCGTTTTACCTGTTTTATATTTTATGTAACATACTATGTATGATATATGATACATTTTATATGTTTTATATACTGTATAATATTAACTACACAGTTAACCTCCTGTCTAAAAAACAACAATAGAAAACCACCTTCAGGACACTGGTTATATTAGTCATTTGTATAAGTCCTCAGCAACCACCAATGTGACCTGAACATAAGGTATGCTCGGTATATTTTTATAAAAGGAAAAAAAAAAGAAAATTTCCTATCAAAAATGCCTGTGAGTCCTGCTGAATAGACAATCTAAAAAGCAGACAGTACATAAGAATCAGACTTATTGGTAATTTGCTAAATTTGAATTCCACTGCCTAGAAAAGAAAATGAGCAAAACAAAAACAGCTTTTGAAGAAAAATGAAAAATATTAGTCATTCTGCCCTACTCATTATATATGTACATACCCTTTTTTCAATGATACAAAGCAATTTAATAATTAGGAGATAATCCTTATGCCATCTTTCAGTAATGACTACATCAAATGTATTTAAAGACTACATCAAATGTATTTAACTATATATAACATCTATGTAAAGTAGGTACGCAAATATTAATTCTATTTCTCTTCCTTTCTTTTTTCTAAAGTCATGTCCTTACACAATGATTGCCAGTGCTTCTGATTTACATGTGAAATACAAGTCAATTAAGTCAGGGAATATAACTTTAAAGTCATATGAATTTTTTTTATTCCTTTGTCATTTTAATTAATACAATAATGATGGTGATATCACTATCTTCTTTTAATTTGTTCATGTATTTCTCTCATACACAAATTTATACTGTCATTTTACCCTAAGAAGAACATATTGCTCTTCTTTTTAATGAATGTGTGAAATCTCTGGATACAGCTGGAACCTAGTGGAAAAAGCACAGGACTTGATGTTTTAATACCTGTGTTGTAATTCCAGTCCTACCACGTATTAAATATGTGATTTGGACTTTCTCATCTGCAAATTAGGGAATAACGACTACCGCACAAAGCTGTTATAAATAATGGTGAATACATAAAGATGCTTTATAAAAATGGACAATGTGGCACAAATGCAGTATTATAGTTTATCATTATCATCACCATGATATATCTAGGAGGCAAACTGTTCATTTTTAATATGTATTTCCAGCACAACTAAACTAAAAACTATAGTATGGGTAATGAAAACTCAAGCAACATCATCAGTAAATTATTCTATCAAAAATTCTGGCGGGAGTTCTCAAAAGCACAGAGGTAGTCCTTGCTCCAAATTTCTATTTTCCCTTTTAATCAATGACAAAGATTAATAAAAACAATAAGCCCTAGAATTGTTCTTTAATGTAGATAATCTCTTTTCAACAAGGCTATCTTTTTTAGTACAGTATTTTAACACTCAAAGACAATTACTAGAACTTGCTGTGAGTATGACTGGTGAGGTAATATAGTGGGCTTTTAGCATCTGTTTGATGTTTTAACAAAGTATGAAGCCACTGGCCAACTGAAATCAATATCCAATTTCTAACTCTTTACAAAATTTTGAAACAGATGTTATCATTTTACGTTGTTGTTCCTTAATATTTGTCTTTTGACTCAACTGTAAGATTCTTATGGTGTAAATATTTTCTTTCGTGCCTTAGCTGTTTGATCACTTTATTTTTTCTGGCTAATGTTCCACATTTTGCTCTTTGATACTTTCTGGTAGACCCTTTGGGTCCAAGACTTCAAAGTAAGCCAGACCAAATGGTAAAACAAAACCAATTCTATCTAAGCATTTTAATATTTAAGTGTACTTCTTCAGAATGCTTGATGTGCGTTAAGAAAAATCACCTGCTTTCTTCTATTCAACACTAAAACCTAAAGCACCTTGAAGTAGAAGTTGAAAAAATAAAGTAATTCTTTTCCAATTGTGGTAAGTATATGTAATTTTTATTTGCCATTATGTTTTTAGAGTTGTCTTTAAAACAAATTGATTTAGACAAAAGGAAGCAGCAGCAGCCACTTCAAAAGGCAATTACCACATATGACAAAGATGCTAGAGCTTTACTATGAACTTATTCACATTATATTCTAAAGGGAATTTTAAACAAATAGGAAACTGTAAACTTTCTTTACATTATATTGCTTTATGTTTCAGAAAAGAATTGTTTCTTGCTTATAACTACAAGTTTTTGATATGCAAAACTATAAGATTATGAATCTGTGTACCTTATTAAGTAGGACATAAAAGTAAAATTTTCCATTATACACTGACTTTCTTAAGGACAGGAACCTATCTTACTCATTTTGTATATCTAGCACCTAGAAAAGAAAGTGTTCAAGAAACGTATTCTGAATGAACAAAAGAAGGAAAGGCTAAATGATTTATTATAATCGAAGATTATCAGTTATGTCTTAGCTAACGAAAATTTTACATAAGAAACCTACAATCTAAGTTATAAAGATAAAAGGATAATTTATAAATGAGGCTTTTTTTTTTTTTTTGGTTTGTTTGTATCTTAGTAAGTTTTTAAGCAATGTTCAGCTTCCAAAACAAAACAAAACTCCATGACTCCATACCACAATTCTCAGTAATGCTGTGATAGAACTGATTTTTAGAAAGCCCAAAGAGCAATGGATACTATTAAAAGGAACCACAGAACAACTGAAAATATATGAGCGAGGCCTCTAGATTAGATAATAGTACTGCACCAATGTTAATTTCCTGGTTTTGATAACTGTACTGTGGCTATGTAGGAAAATTTCTTATTGGAGAAAATACAATTTGAAGTATTTAGGGATAAAGGGCAATCAAAAACGACTATTATTTTTATACGATCTAGAAAAAAAATTATATTTAAACACACATACACACAAAGTCACAGAAAAAAAAGAGAGACATAAAGCAAATGTAGTGAAAAGTTACTTTAGGGAATCTGAGCGAAGGGTACACAGGAATTCTTTGTACTACTTCTATAATGTGTATGCATATAAAATTATGTAAAAATGAAACACACACCAAAAAAACTATATTACTAAAATTTTTTTTAAAAAACCACACAATCACACAATAAATGTAACACAAAAATCTATTTCAAAGGCACTCATTTTGGTACAGGATGAAATAAACTTATGGCCTTTTCTTGAAAACCAACATACATCTGGAATTCTATATCAGAAGTGATCAAATGGAGCCCTCCAAACTTAAATCTAGATTTACAGGTACAGAATTCAGTCCATTACCTCTGATATCTATTATAACTCAGCTAGAGTCTTAATATATCGTTAGGTTTTAGAGAATAGAAAATTAAACTTAAAAAACTTTAAATAGAAAATAATGTGAGAGAGGTTTTTCTGTCTCCTGATGCATACACATTGTCATTACATGAGAATCTTATGAACTTACCTTAAACATATCTAACTTTGAATGAAATACAATTAATTAGTAAGCATTATAAAGCGAAGATGATCAATGATTTATTAGCCTCTCTGCCAGCTCAATGAAGGATCTACATTAGGGATCTCTAGGATGCTGGAAAAAATTCATTGCTACTCTTTTAAAAATATATATGGGAAATTAACACGTATTAATGAGAAAAGCTATTTTTAGAATCAAAAAGCAGTACTTTACTAATAACTAGCAAAAATATACACTTTATCAAAGATTACAAAGTTAGCGATAGAACTTAGAATAAAAGAAAACATATTCTTACCCTATTGGGAAATCAACATCATCACCATGAGCTGTCATGTGATAAAGTCCAAATTTAGCCAATTTAATATGCCCCTATAATAATAAAGGAGCAAAAGCAACATGAAATATCTTAATATTACTGGAAACAAAAATTATTATTATATATTTTATAAGTAAGAAAACCATTATATAAACATTAAGAAATTATATTTTAGTTTACCATACTATTATCACAAACTATCTGCCAATGTTTAAATTTTGCTTTATACTCAGTATAGATGTGCATGTGTTTTTGTTGTGTGCTGTCGAGTTGATTCCCACTCACAGCAACACTATCAATAGGACAGAGCCCAACTGCCCCAAAGGGTTTCCTAGGCTGTAATATTCATGGGAACAGATCTTAGGTCTTTTCTCCCACGGAGCTGCGGGTGGGTTCAAACCTCTGACCTTGTGATTAGCAGCTGAGCACTTAACCATTGCACCACCAGGACTGTGGTATGTGTGTGTATCTCAAAATAACAAATCACATTTTCTTAAAAGTTTGGCTGTTTATATTATCCAAGGCTTTTTGGTAAATCAACAATGTTCTCATTTTTCTTGAATCCTTGGTTAGAATGTTTTGTGATAATTTTCACAAAAGAATTTTTTTCAGGAAGTTGGAAATTCATTCCTAATATAATAATTTAATCCTGACATGGAAATTCTTAACTTGGAAAGACTGGTTCAAAAATCATGAAGATTTGCTGGTTGAATGGACACGGGGAATCAGGGGTGGAAAGGAGGAGTGTGCTGTCACATGTCACAGTATGGGGAGAGCAATTAGAGTCACATAACAATGTTATCTATAAATTTTTGTATGGGAAAAAATAATTAAAAAATAAAAACAAAAATCATCAAGATTTTGGTGAATCTCCTAGACTTCTAACAATGTTTAGTATTGTTTGGGAATAACATAATTATCCTAAGTGTGAGATTCTTAATATATGGCAAATATAAATCTTATAAGTCCCTTAAGTTTTTCCCCTTTTAGATGCTTATGGCTTTAAAAAAATTAAGTCAATTTTAAAATTGGTTTGTTTTCTTCCCAGGAACTTTATTTTCTAGCATTATAGAATATTTACATTTTAAAACAATTTAGATTGGCTATGGCAATGATACTCTATTACCATAAATCTGAAATTAATAAGCATCATTTTCTCTTTTGTGATTTTTAATACCACAGGGCAGCTGTACTGAAAGTCTGGAATAGAATCAGAGAAAAGGGATAATCCTACTGATACTGAAAAAATTGTCATGAAATAAATTCCCAAAAACTTTTTATATGCCTATTAAGAGGAATGGAACCATGATTATTCCTGAAAATATTCCCTAATTCTCTTAAAAGGCTTACTTAGCTTTTTATTAATCCCCCATTAAGATTTCCAAGTAAAGAAGTAGCACTCCAATATAAAAGGAAGTTAAGTATTAACAGCTGATAAATAAGGAAGATAAATGAGAAAGGAAAGAGGGAAGAAGAATAAAGAAGAAAAAACACAACGCAGTTAAGTTTGGAAGAATAATATTCTATATAAATAGTCTGAGAAGCTTACTTAAGATAAAAGCAAAGTCAAAGTGAGGCTTGGGAAGCCGCAAGGGATACCTTTTAGAAAAAAATAGCGTGAGGAAAAAATAAAACATGAAGTTTAGAAATTGAGTCTTGAGGGGAAAAAAAAAGAATAATCTATGTGAAAGACACGGATTTATATAATCGAAGATTCTTATGTTTTTCTAACCACCACAGTGATATCACTTTCACATAGTCTTTTCATTACAAAGATCCTTAAAATACATTCTCATTGTCTGATCCTTCTAATTAATTAATTAATTAATTAATTGAGTAGGCCTGATTTCAGTGGCATCCAACCTCAAATAATAAATAAACATTAATTTGTTATATTATTTAACACTTACCTTTTGGTCCAAAAGAATATTATGAGGAGCCAGTGCACGGTGTACTATACCATGTTTGTTCATATACTGCAAGCCCTGAAGTACTTCAAATGCTATGCACAAAACCTTCGAATAGCTACAAAGAAAACAAAAAGTCACAGGTCAGTTATAAAGCAGATATGGAACCTGTTTTAAGGATTGAAAGGAGGACAAGTGATAAAATTAAGAGGTATATCTTCATTGCTCTTATTTCAATCATAGAAAATAGAATCTATACTTTTTAGAAAATATCCACTTGACCATATTTTGGAATTTCTGATTATAATAGAATTGATCTGACAAAGCTCTTACAGTTTCCTAAAGGCTACTCTAACAGCATTTGCTTTTCCAGGGAGGGACTTTAACTTTGGTAATATTATTTATTAAAAAACAAACAAACAAATAAAAACCAACCAGTTGCCACAGAGTCGATTCTGATTCATAGTGACCCCATGTGTTCCAGAGTAGAATTCCTCCATAGGGTTTTCTTGGCTGTAATCTTTATGGAAGCAGATTGCCAGACCTTTCTTCCAAGGTGCCACCGGCTGGGTTTGAACTCCCAGCCTTTAAGTTAGTAGATGAGTGCAAACCGTTTGCACCATCCAGGAACCCATATTACTTACAAAGGGTATAACTGACCTTCTACAAGTTTTGAATATAAATGGTAGAACTAAGTCAAGGAAAACCATCTATTCTGCTCAAGACAAAATATCTATACCCCTGAGAAAGAGCTACAATGTATTTTATGGTATACAGATATGAGCTTACTTTAATATCAATCAAAAATCAACCAACAGTAATTTATAATTTATCAAATATTTCTCTGTAATTCTTATCCTAACCTCTCTAAGCCATCCTCCACACAGATGACCGGGTTCTTTCTCCGTCTCCATCCCTATCTCTCTCTCTCCTGCTCTCTTTCTAATTTTTTAATAAAAAATCATTCATGTAAGAAATTAGGAACAATATACAGAAAAATAGGGGAGACTCATTCAAGCACAGCCCCCTAAAAAACATTAACATTTTGATACAGATTTAATTTCTATCCATAATTTTAAATTAGATTTTTTAAAATTAATAATCTGTAGATAGCCACTGAATGTAATTTTTTAAAAAGGTATAAATAACAAGTCAATCCCAAAACCCACTGCCATCGAGTAGATTCCAAATCATAAGATAAAATGGAATCATAAAACTGTAACCCACTGCTGTTGAGTCGATTCATAAAAGTATACTAAATCCAAAAGTAAGCAGAATAAAAGGAAAAATAAGAACAAAAACCAAATGGAATAAATAGAAAACAACTATTAGATTTTAATGCAAATGCATCAATAACTATATTAAATGTAAATAGTCTAAACTTACCCATTAAAATACAAGTACTGTAATAAAAAACCGGATAAGAATTAAGACTCTATTATACTCAGTCTACAAGAAACCCACACTAAATAAAAGACATAGGTTACAAGTAAAAGAATAGAACAACAGATCAGTGATTGTCATGGGCTTGAGGGAGGGGTTGACTACAAGTACAAGGAAATTTTGAGGAGTGATGGAACTGTTCTATACTTGATTTTTGTTATGGTTACACAACTATTTGTCAAACTCACAGAACTCTACACTAAAAAGAGTAAATTTAAATTTTAATGTATGTAAATTATACCTCCATAAACTTCAATTAGAAAAAAACAGTGAGTCAAATAAAATAAACAAAATACCTGCAACATAACCTCCTCCCTAAATCAAAACCATAGATGAAAAGCTAAAATTCTCCTTTCCCTTTCACTCTAGTCTAAGTTCCCAGAGGGAACCATCCTGAGAAGTTTTTGTTTCAATTTTCTGGTGGTTAGATATTTATTTAATATAATTAACTCTTCATTATGCAAGATGATACAATTAACATACTTTCACGACTTTCCCATCTTCCTATCCCAACTCCTTATCTTCATTAGTATATTACTTTTACATTACCAAATTTTAAAATGGTATAAAAGAAAGCTGTGCTCCTTTCTTAGAGGTTAAATAAATAAATAAGCAAAAAATATATATGACATATATTTTAAGGTATTAAGTTCTGAGGAGAAAAATAGAGAAGAGAGAGTTTGGGGCAGCTGATTGCAATTTTATACATAGTGTAGACAGGGAAGACCTCACTAAGAAGATAACATTTGAGCAGAACCCTAAAATGAGTGAGAAAAACATAGAGTTGTCTGGAAAATGGGTCAGGCAGAGGCCACAGCAAGTTCTGAGCTGGGAGAACATTCAGTGTTCAAGAAAGTTCAGGGAGGCCACTGTGCTTGCAGTAGTGAGTAATGTGTGAAAGCAGTAGGAGATGATGTCAGAGAGGTAGTAGCAAAGAGCTAAATCATGTAAGATCATTTAGATCATTGTAAGGCCTTTGGTTTTAACTCTGAGAGAGATGAGCAGTCATTGGCACATTGCTGTACTATGATTACTAAATACTCACTGCAGAACTAAGCATAGAGGGAAATATAAACCTAAACCACTAAACCCTTAGCTCTCAAGATATAATGTCTCATTCATTAGGATTTATTGGATATTATAGTCTTGTAATTATAATTCTACTTGTGAAGATTATCATCAGTTATATTTCTTATACCTTATATTATTCTTTTTGCATTTCTTTTTTATTTAGCTGGAATACTTTTTTGAGAAATTTTCTCATAAGGGGAGCATGACTAGGAAATATTCTAAAGCATGGCTTGTCTTAAAATGTCTTATTCTTTTTTTTTTTT
>NW_004444007.1:8263338-8278746 GCF_000243295.1 Trichechus manatus latirostris
TTTCAGGATTGTTGATTCTCTGTTTGGCTTAGTTTTTCGGATCTTTGTTGTGGAGGGACGGCGTGGTGCTTCTGCCTAGACCGCCATCTTGCCGGAGTCCTCAAAATGTCTTATTCTTTCCCTTCAACTTGGAAAGAATTACTCCATTGTTCTCTAGTGTTCTGTATTAATGATGAGAAGTCTGATATCAATCTGATTCAGACTTTGTTATAGATACCTCATTATTCTTCTCTGAAAGCTTTCAGGATTCTTTTTTAATGTATCCTTAGATTTCTAAAATTTCAGCCCGTAAGTCTAGCTATGGACCTTTGTGTGTTTGTGCTAGTCAACACTGTTGTTGTTGTTGTTAGTTGTCATCAAATCAGCTCCAACCAATGGCGACCTCATGTACAACAGAACAAAATGTTGACCAATCGTGTACCATCTTCACATCCATTGTATGGCCACTGTGTATTCTGAGCATCTTCCAATTTAGAGGGCCATCTTCCAGCCTATATCAGACAATATTCTCTTTTGATCCACAGAGTTTTCATCAGCTAATTTTTGGAAGCAGAGTGCCAGGCCTTTTTTCCTAGTCTATCTTAGTCTGGAAGCTCCACTGAAACCTATCCACCATGGGTGGCCCTGCTGGTATTTGAAATACCAGTGGCATAGCTTCCAGCATCATATCAACACGTAAGCCACCACTGTATAACAAACTCACAGACGGCTGGTGGTAGTCAACATTAGATGTTCTTTTTACTCTGAAGTTTACATTACACTAAAGAAAGTTGATTTCTGTTATCTCTTGGTTATTTTCTCCCCTCCACTGTTATCTTTTATTTGAAATTCTTAGTTGAGAGATGTAAATTGGCTCTACCATATTTTTACAGAAATAATGCACACCTTCTACATTTGTTTGACAACTGCACCCTCCCTCCATGAGGTATTTCCATAAGCACCACTATGCCAATTTTTTTTTTTTACATGTTGCTGTAAAAAAATTAGCATAGCACACTTACGAAAATACCTCCTGGGAGGAGGGCTCAGTTGGCAAACAAATGTAGGTGTGCGTTATTTGCATAAAAATACAGTATTCTCCACATGCATTTTCTGTTTTACTTCTTATGAGCATGGCCTTTAGCCCTATCTATTCTATTCCAGTATTTAATTCCCAGGAGGTCTTCTGTTCTCTAGTTGTTCTTTTTCAATAGATCTTGTTCTTTGGTTGTGAATAAGTTATTCTTTTGAGTCTCTCAGAGGACAGTTATTAGAATTCTCTTACTTCAGAAAACAAAAGAGAGTCATCTTCATTTCCTCTGTAGTAAGGGTTTTATTTTGTTTTTTTCTTGGCATTTCTCTCTCTCTCTCTCAGTCTATTTTTTTTCCTCAAATGTCTGGCAGTCTTGGTTGGCAGTTATATTTTTAAATGAAGCAACAATCTGATATTCCCCATGAATTGTGTAAAAAAAAAAAAAAATAGAGATTACCATTTATAAACAATTCTATTTAAATTGATTTGCAAACTATGCTATTTTAGCAAATAGTCTCTCCCATATTAAAGTGCCACGTCAGTCAGTCTTGAGTAAGTAAGATATATGTGAAAGAGGAACAACACGGAATAGAGTTGAATCGATTTTCATAAACATCTCAAAAAAATAAACCAACTGTGTAAATGGTAAAACTCTAAACTTTAAAACAAATTTTCATTTGTAACCTATCAGTAATTTTAGCAATAAAAATTCTTAAGTTTTTAACATTTAAAATTACATCGGTAAATATGTATATGTGAGGGAGCACATGCAACACCCTTCCTTTAAAAATAAAAGCTTTCCTTCGGATTTTTTAACAAATAAAATGTAAAGAGCCAGTTTTCTGAGCTCATTTGGCTGTACAAGTCAACTTTAAAGTAGGCTGTCTTGTCCTTCTCTTCAGCTCTCTCTCACATACACACACACACACACACACACACACACACACACACACGCACACACACATACGTTTCACAAATTCTTAAAAGCTGCTGCCATATTTAGTTGTGACACTAGAGGACCTCAGCTGCACACTACTTTAATACAGCAGTCTTTCATGAAATTTAACCTTCAAAATTTTTCCCATTTAACCAGTTCTGAAACAGCTGAACAAAGAAGATTGCATATTCTACTCTGTACTGTGCTTTTGCACTGATTGTAGGATGTAACAGGAAAAACATTTGTATGTCAAAATCACATTCATGTTAAAAATTAACTGATGAGCATATGAACCCAAATCATTTCTAATAATTTAAACATAAAGCTGAAGCTCACCACAATCTTTCTAATGTAATACTTGAGATCACACGTGAATTAGTTAATAGACGCAGTACTCTTTAGTTTAAATCAGACAGTAAATAATATTTGCTTTTCTGCCCTTTTAAACTCTTAGGATTTAACTTTAAAATTTATTTTAAAATATAAGATACAAAGGAGAAGAAAAAGATAATGTTATGTTCTGTAATGAGGAGAAGGAAGAAGTAGTATTTGTGGGATTTTGTTTCCTTGTCTTTAAAGCCATGTTCTTTAATATTGCTAAGATCTTAGGTCATGAAATCTTTTTTTTTTTTTTAATATTGAAGTAGCTAATAAAATTATAATGCAAAAGCAAAGTTAACAAAATATCTCATAGGATCAATAACGGTCCAGCATTACAGTTTAGTTTTATGTGGACTTGAAAAGACTGAGGATTAAGACAATGGGATTCAGACCAGATGTTCACATGGAACAATAGGACTGTATCCTACACAACTTTCAAAGTCAGAATCTTGTTAATAGAGAAGCTCATCACCAACCTGGAAAATACAAATTAGATTTTAAGTCAGAAAATATTCTCCTCCTTTTGAAATTTTCACTTACCACTGTGACTTGAGAGATGGGCAGTACAATTGTTAACAATACTCTGAAAAGTTTAATGAGCATAAAAATCCCTCGTGATTATAAATAAATATATATGACAAAAAAGTAGCTTCTAAAATAATCTGACTGATATTTTCTAATAAGGCAAGATGACATTTTAAGATACGTTCATTTATACTCAGACACATTAACAGAATGGCTAGTATGTGCTTGTTATTACATTAGTCCCCATGGATACTAACAGGAAGAATCAATCTCCACAATCAAGAAGCCTACAATATAGTTGGAGAGACAGGCAGATTTATAAAAGCTAATTTAAATAAAAGTGATTAAGGTAGCAGAGAGCCTTTCTCTGTGTTCAGTGGAAAACATATTTGTTACATTGGTGAGACCAAAATAAACCAAAAAAAAAAAAAACCCAAACCCGCTGCCATCGAGTCAATTCCGACTCACAGCAACCCTACAGGACAGAGTAGAACTGCCCCATAGGGTTTCCAAGGTGCGGCTGGTGGATTCAACTGCTGACCAAAAAAAGAAAATCCTACTACAACCACCACCAGCACCACCACCACCAATTGTTGATCATTTCTAGGCATGAATAAACTTGCTTGTATTTGGATTTTGAACGTGGTTTAATGAGTTTTCAAACATATTAGGCAGTACAATCCCAAATATATTTTGTTTAGTCTTTTCCAGATGTATTCCAAAAGAAATTCATACTGTGAGTTTCTGATTCAATCATCCCTACACAATCTGTAGGTTTTTAACTTAGCTAGTTAAAACATAAGGAGCTCTGGTGGCGCAGTGGTTAAAGTGATCAACTGCTAACCAGAAGGTTAGTGGTTTCAAACCACCAGAGGCTCGGTAGGAGAAAGATGTGGCAGTCTGCTTCCTTAGAGATTTACAGCCTTGGAAACCCTATGGGGTCGCTATGAGTGGGAATTGATTCGATGGCAGTGAGTTTGGTCTTCTTTTTTTTTTTTTTAGTTAAAACATAATAGTAATGAGGCCAAGATCACAGATTTAATACCTATATGGATTAGTTGGTTTCACGTGTTCATACTCACGTATTTTCTTTCAACGCCCCACCAACATCTCCAAACACATAGTCTCGTAGTCTGTTACAATGAGACACTGCTCAACCTCTGATATTTTTACTTTCAACATCCAGATTTTCAACTACATCTCCTACACATCTCTGTTCCTCATTTCTGAGGATCTGCTCTTTCATTTCATTAAGACCTGAGACCTTCCATTCTCTCTGAGTCTCCTCTGTTCTTGCAATTAGTCCCTTCTTTACATCCTTCTTTATTTATTATAGATCGTGTGTTCTGTCAGTTATACATACATACATATACATACATATATAATCCATTGCCGTTGAGTCGATTCCGACTCACAGTGACCCTACAGGACAGAGTAGAACTGCCCCATAGGGTTTCCAAGGAGCAGCTGGTGGATTTGAACTGCTGATCTTGTGGTTAGCAGCCTGAGCTCTTAACTATATATATATATATATATACACACACACACACACATATATATAAACTTTTTAATGGTGGGGGGAGGCCAGGATCCTTAATAGTTTCTCATCCTTGTCCAGCTGGTAAACTCATAAATCTAGCTCTAGGGTAACTTACCTATATGAGTTTTTTTTTTTTAATTTCTTTTGTTTTATACCCTGGCATAAATGCATCCCCTTCCTGTATTTTGACAGTACATAGTTGCAGGGCTTAATAATTTCAGGTTAACTATTTCTGTATAGGTTTATCTCTCCCACTGTACCTAAAGTCCTAGTTTATTTAACTTTAACTCCCCTATGCCTACGATAGCACCTGTAAGGTAGATGTTCAATAAATATGTATCAAATGATATGTGTTCAATAAGTGTATGAAATATCACAGGATGGTGCAAGATGGTGCAGATAACTAGATTAAATTCTTTACCACCAATAAAATAACAGCTGAATAAAGTATGTCAAAATAGTAATGGATCAACAGTGTTAACTTCACTTAGAGAATGTATAATCCTTCATTCAGTTAAGAAAACATAAATACCTCAAGTGCACACACTGGCTAGCCACAAAGACTACTCATCTGCTGAAAATACTTCTCTCCTTATTTATTGAAAGATTCAGGAATGAACCAGAGTACAGTGGGTAATGGGATAATTTTGTTACTATCTGGCTAAAACTGAATTAGACTAAGTTATTTAAGACAGATTCCTATCGGCCTCAAACCATCAGGTCTGCTAGGTTTTTGCAATGGTTCCAAGAAGAGATGTTATTCAGATTAGAAATAGAGGCCAGGAAAGAGACTCAGAGGTCAGGGTTGCTGAGATAGATTTGGAAGTCATTCATGTATAGGTGGTAACTAAAACCACACATGCTATTTCCTGAGATCCATGATATTTCTAAGGGCCACTCCACAAGCCAAAACACCATACTGTCAGAAAACCAAGGGAGGAAACACAGTTCTGGATTCTATGAGTTCAAGATGTTCTTTCACCTTATAAAACCTGATCTCTCCCTCAGAAATCTTCCGTTTGGTCAAAACTTTCCTTATTTGGTATCAGGTAAAATGTTAAGAGAAAGAAAACACGAATGAAATATAGTTAGCTGCTGTGTGATTTAAGAGTGGAGAAATAAAACATCTAATAATGATGAATGCTCAGATGATAACAACTGTGTAACTCTGTGTTGTCTTTTACACAAACTCTTTCTTTAGCCTCAAGATAAAAGAGGTCAACTAGTACATAACTTTTAATAATTAACTAGTTTACAATACCAGAATTTGGAGAGGGGGTGATTTCAGTGATGAACTGATATCTTTGAGGATCTGAATTTGCCACTTATCACTTACTAAATTTTGACATTTTGTTAAAAATATCACAGTATTCAACAGAACAGTCATTGGTTTAAAGGGGGAAAAAGAAAACTAAAGTTTCTGGATTTGAAAAAAGGAAACAACTCATTTCACTATTGGGCACACATGTGTTGACCTGAAATAACACCCATCTATACAAAATTTAAGAGTTCATTTTTCTCAAATTCAGATGTTTTGAAATGGAAGTTGCACTGCTTAACTGCTGTCTAAAGATTATCTGTAGTAAGTCTAAGAAAAGTTAGTCCATCTGTCTCTAAATTACGAGACTGGGCATACTTTACAACTGAGCTTTCACTCCAAACTAACAAAACTTGAAAGCTATAAGTCTGGAATGTAGCTAATTCTCAGTGAGATACAGTAAATTGGGAAATTAACTTTCCAATTTGAATACTAGATAACTTTCCTTTCTCAGAAAAAATTAATTTGATAAGATCAAAATACATATGGAAAACATAGTCTAGAGATTTGAGGTTCAGACATGAAGCCAGAAGACTCTGTCACTGATCTGTTATGCTTGGAGAGTATTCCAACTTCACCCAGCCTCAGTCTGCAAACTTATAAAGTGGGAAATATAACACCAAGCAGGGGCTAAATGGGAATCAATGAGCTACTGGCTTTGCACAGAAAACTAATTATTTTAAAAGCAAAATAAAATGTCCAAGTCCCTTTCAAAAAAGCCTGGGTTTTTTATAAAACTATATAAAACTATTTTGCTGCATTATATCTGTACTTCATAAATTAACAAAGATTGCAAGCTAGGCTCTTACAACTATTCCCCTGACTCAGTAAAATCAGAACAGTTTTCTAATTTCTATGTAAGAATAAAATCGCCATTTGGTAAGCAGGATTCCAAGATGAGCTAGATATTTCTGCCCTATGAGTGTTTTCTTCTCCCTAGTAGCTTTACTATTCTGGTACAGACACTCCAAAAACACTTCTTTCACCATAGTCACTGACACGGGCAGTGGAAACACACTGGATAATAGTTCCCACTTCCCATAACCTGGCAGCATCTGGGACAACACAAGGCTGCACCTTTTCTCTACAACAGGACCTAAGTGATGGTACACGTTTGGTCAGATCTGCACCCTAGCTGTTACCTGTCTTGTAGCCAAATGTTTGTTATCATTGTTGTTTTAACTAAATTTAAATTTATTGATTGTTATATGAACAAAACAGGAACAAACGTCTATTACTGTTCAGAATTTTGATCTGAGATCAATTCAAAATTTTTAAGTGGACCAACATTTTGGAATTCTTAGGCAATTTGTCACCCTAACCCTAAGCCATAACAACAATGAATAGGAGAAGGCCTGTATTTTATTCATGTTAAGTACAATGTCTGGAAGACAAAATAGTACAAAAAAAAGTTTGTCAAACTGAAATCAATGTTTAGTTAACCAATGTGTTTTTTGATCTGTTTTAAGTAAATTATAAAAAAAAAAGTATGACTGATGAAAATTCTCTATTTATGGTGTCCATTCTACTTATCAGAAGTTGGGATAATCTTATTTTGTTGTGATCTTATTTTGATACAAAAATACAAATTTTGTTCTTAACTACTTCTACTCTACCCAGTAAGGTTCCTATTATACATGCATAGAGAAGGAAAATCAAGGCAAAATAATACTTTAATAGCTGAGACTTTGTCTCCAAGCCTAATGCAGAACTCTAGTGAGCTTTGCTAATCTACATGGTTCTTTTTCCTAATTGAGATCACCTTGATGAGTCGGTTCTATTTCTCCTAACCCTGAATTGAGTTTTAGGTCTTAATGCTGTAAAGCAAGGACGATCATATCGATTCCAGCAAGTTAGAAGAGAATAAGAAAAAGCTTTCACCCACTGAACACCATAATGACCCCAGAATACTGTTTAAAAATTGAAGGGCAGTAATCGTTTATGAATTTACAGAATATTAATACATTAATGACTATGAGTTCTCAATTTTAGTTTCTCTATGTAATTTCTTTTAAATTGTGAAACGCCCGCTGCTACTTATTTAACTCAGAATCCTTAAAGATGGTATCTAATTTAGTTCAAATATTTTTAAACTGTTCTTAAGTTGCATAAATCAGTATTGCATAATGTTCTACAAGGAACACGTTGCTTTCTAAGTTCTCTGTCACCTTAAGAAGTGTGAGAACATTTAACAATCATGGGAGAACAAATAAAATTCATGAGAATAAACAAATAAAGAGGCACATTAAAACATGAAATTTAGAATCTTGCTTTTGCCTCAGATATGTGGAGCAGATTTAGCAATGTCCAGTCATTATCACGATCATTTGGAAGCACTTATTTGCATTTGACATTGTGCCAAATGCTGTACAGGCAAATGCTGTAATAAAACAAACATACCCGATTTCTTTTTTTTTTTTGGTGGTCTATTACCTAAGACAAATAACACCAACAACTAACAAAATCTTAAGAACTGAATAAAGTAAATGCTAACATAGAAACAGAAAAGTGCAGTTAGATACAGGTAGCCCCCGACTTAGGACAAGGTTCTGTTCCAACAATTCCACTGTCAGTTGGTTCTGATGTAAGTTGAATACTGTACCTCACTTTTTTTAGTTTTCATTATTATTGCCTTTTATTATCAGTATCTTTATAAATTATAACATTAGACACCAGTGAGTAAACATCTGAGAATGATAACATCAGCAAATTACGCACTGCAACATTGTATGTAGGACGTATTACTAACTTTAAGATGTACAAAAAAATCAGATGGTCATTAAGTGCAGTTTGTCATAATTTATACTAATTACAATACACTATTATCACTGTGACTAATAATAGGCGAGGCTTAGATAGTACATACTATATGAAGTACTGCTTCAAATAATTTATATCCATTATTAATTCTCCCCACTATCCTATAAAGTGAAAAAAATGAAGCACGGAAGAGTTAAATAACTTACCAAAGCTAGTACATAAATAGTGGAGCTGTGATTCAAACAGACAGGCTGGTCTTAGACGGCATGCCCCTAACTACTACACTATACCGCCTCTCTGTACTTAAGAGCATAGATGCTGAAGCCAAAAGACAGGGTTTGAGCTCCAGCTACACCACTGTGCCAGGTGGTGGGAATTGCTCTAAACCTCAGTTAGCATATCTGTAAAATGTAGTAAACATAGATTGTTTTCCTCCTCGGCATCCACGCGCCCTTCTCTCAGTGATAACTCCCAGTTTTCACTTCAGGTTCCATTTCTCCCCTATGGGTTCTGCCTTAGGAATAGAAAAGAGACTCAAGCCTTTGTCCCTTACCCCGGGGCCACAGTGTTTGTTCCTAAACTGTTCTGACTAAGCAAATCTCAGGATTTACCTGAGCAACCAATAAAAATGGCTTGCTCCTTTCTGGCAGTCTATAACCTGAGAGGATATGAAGTTAAAGTTACTAGGACTATTTTGCCAACATTAGGGAGGAGTCTAAAACTCTTAGGACTTAGTTATCTGACATTGGAAAAATTACCCGCAGGAGCTTAAGTCTTCTTATACATAAAATAGAAGTGATAATAGTAATCTACATCATAGCACTTCTGTAAGAAAGAAATAGGAAAATTATTGTAGAGTACTTAGGACAATGCCTGGCACAAAGTAAATGCACAAAAATGTTGCCACTATGTTTTATCATCATCATCATCATCATCATTATTTTTATTTAATCCTTTCTGTCTGAAGCCCATTTACATACTGAACAATTTAGAATGAGGAAATAATTTCTAATTTAAAATCATGCAATTGCATGCATTTGCATAAATAATTGGTATAGTGAGATCAGGAAACTGAGAAGGCCAAGATGGAATAAGAACTCAAGAACTCCACATGTATTTTTTTGTAGTCTAAGCAGTTTTAAAATTTCCAGTCCAATTATTTTATAAGGAAACCCACTCTGTGAAAAGTATACCAATAGATTTTGGTGATAATAAAATCTGTTATGTTTGTTTCTTCCTCTGCCAAAATGAAAAGACTAGATTCTCTGACTTCTAGTTTGATAAACATGCCAGGAAACAAAAAAATCCCCACATAGTCAGCAAGGTAGTCTGATAATTAATGATAGGATTCACTGCACATGGAAAATTATGAAGTAGCTAATTTTCTCAAAAAAACTTTGTGCTTCTTGGACATCGCCTATCACAAAGGCAGATTCCAGAGTACTGTTGCCCAAACTCAGAAATTTAAAGAAGCTAATTTTCTCAAAAAAGAAAAAAAAAAAAAGATGTATGCTTTTTGAATAAACCCCAAACCAAACCCCTTGCCGTTGAGTAGATTCTGGCTCATAGCGATCTTATAGGACAGAGTAGAACTGCCCCATAGGGTTTCCAAGGAGCTGCTGGTGGATTCAAACTGCCAGCCTTTCAGTTAGCAGTCGAGCTCTTAACCACTGCACCACCAGGGCTCCTGCTTTTTGTATAGCACCTATCATAAGGACAGACACCAGAATACTGTTGCTTAAAGAAAGGATGCAGTGAGAAGCCTGTTACAGGTACAGTTTCCTGTTTATGCCACACTGTGGTCATAGCTCCTGCCTTTAGAAGACATTTAATATTCCATAGATCTCAGCACACTTACTAGCCAGGACCAGTAACTTTAAAGTTACCTATGAAAAGCACATCACAAAGTAACCAAACACAGTATATATTTAATAAAATATACTGTCCTTTCTCTTTCTCTATCCTTTCTGTTTACATGAATGATATGATTAAATGTTTTAAATTTAAGAATGCCCTAACTAAAGAATGTATCCAAGCTCTTAAAATTGCTAATAACCTCCTCAGTTTATTTAACCACTTTTATATCATTCTGCTTTTATATCATCACTATGAGTGGGAACTGATTGACAGCACCTACCAACAACAACGTATCATTCCTTTGGTATATACTGAATGCACAGTACATTCTATTTTTAAAAAGTAGAGAGAGCTCATTCAGGAGAAGAGCACCTAAAATATCTTGTCACAATCAATTCATTATAGACATAGCTTTCTAAGGCTAACATCTTACAAGAGGAAGAGGTACAGGTATAATTACCATACCACTGACCATTGCCATGAGTAACAAAAAGTCAGTCAGTTTCTGTCAATTAAGTCTTTGGGGAGAACTTCTGACATTTCATCCACTTTTGATACTATAAACAATCATCACTTGTAAGCCAAACTATTGGTGTTGTTGTTGGGCACCCTCAAGTCGGTTCCAACTCACAGTGATCATTTGTACAATAGAATGAAACACTGCCCAGTTCTGCACCATCCTCACAATTGTTACTATGTTTGAGCCCATTGTTGCAGCCACTGTGCCAATCCATCTCGTTCACAGTCTTTTTTGCTGACCCTCTATTACCATGCATGATGTCCTTCTCCAGGAACCAATCTCTCCTGTTAACATGTCCAAAGTATGTGAGGCAAAGTCTCCCCATACTCGCTTTGAAGGAGCATTCTTGCTGTACTTCTTCGAAGACAGATTTGTTCATTCTTCTGGCAGTCATGGTATATCCAATATTCTTCGCCAGCACCATAATTCAAAGGCATCAACTCTTCTTCAGTCTTCCTTTTTCATTGTCTAGCTTTCACACGCACATGAGGTGACTGGAAATAGCATGGTTTGGGTCAGGTGCTTTTTAACACTTGAAAGAGGTCTTTCGCAGCAGATTTGCCCAATGCAATACATTGTTTGATTTCCTGACTGCTGCTTCCATGGGTGTTGCTTGTGGATCCAAGTAAAATGAAATCCTTGACAACTTCAATATTTTCTGCATATATCATGATGTTACTTATTGGTCCAGTTGTGAGGATTTTTGTTTTCTTTATGTTGAGGTATAATTCATACTGAAAGCTGTGGTCTTTGCTCTTCATCAGTAAGTGCTTCAAGTCCTCTTCACTTTCAGCAAACAAGTTGTGTCATATGCAGTCCAGGAGTACTTGATTTCAATTCTGAGGCTCAAATCAAGTACTTGTTCTAACAATTGATCAGACTCAGCCTTGCTCTCTGAGCAGAGTTCTGACCATGCCAGCAGCCAACATTTATGGAGAGTTAGGGTAAGATACCCTCATTTAAGTCAAAAGTATCTCTCTTTGATCAAAATACGCAAAAAGCCTTTTATCATCCCCAGAAACACTGGCTATATTACTTTTCCAACTTTCTCATCTCAGATGACCACTAGATAGAAATTTTGAATTCACGTTTTGTGCAACGCAAGTCCTCAATTTGGTGATTTATGGAAATCTGTTCTACCTAAAACAATTTAACATCTAAGTTCTAGGGACTATAAATTTGTGATTCTGCTCTAGGCCTTAATAGTATTTGAAGACTATATTATATTATCATTTTTCTGTGTCACTGGACCATATGATCTTCCAAGAAGATTTAACCTAATAGGTACACTTAAGAAAAAAGTTAGATGCTAGGCAGTTTGTGTGGCTTATTGCTAAATGAGCAACATATTTTAACATCTTAATGCTATTTTATTGTTAGAACTGAATCAGAGATTAAGAATAAAGAAATGAGCAAATTAATGAATAAAAGAATTCTACATCTAGCCCTACACAAAGATACCTTAGTATTTTACCAAAATCTTAAAAGGAACCCCTATGCAGATTTCTAGAACTTTTTCATGCTGTTTCTTCATCTCCAGTGCCTTTCCTGGAACATTTCAGCAGCCTTAGAAGCCCCAAACCCTAGTCTCTACCTTTCCAGCTCAGCTAGATGGCTGTACTCTTTTCTTTTTTTTTTCATTTTTTTTTCCTTCTATGCTTCAGTTTGACCTGTCTTCATGCTCAATGATCTTTTCTTTCATAGTACCCAATCTGCTGATATGCACATTTAGTGATTTTTTTATTCTAACTATTAAATGTTTTAGTTCTAGAATTTATGTCTCTGTCTTTTTTTATACTTTCTATTTCTCTGCTAAGATTATCATCTACTCACTCATCATGTCCATATTTTCCTAAAACATATTTATAATAACAGTTTTAAAATCCTTGTCTGGTCTGACTGCCCAGCAGGCTATTCCATTATAATATAGAAGAAGAGGAAATACTTCCCAACTTGTTTTAATAGGTCAGCATAACTGTCATACCAAGACTTACCAAAAATATTATAAGAAAATAAAATGAGAATAAAATTACAGGTCAATATCCCTCATGAACATAGATGCAAAAATCCTTAGCAAAACATTAGCAAATTGAATCCAACAATATATAAAAAGGATAAACAACTATGATAAGTCTGGTTTATCCCAAATTAGTTCACACTTAAAAAAATCATACAACTTAAAAACAAAAAGACAAATGACCCTATTAAAAAATAGGCAAATAACTTGAATAGATATTTCTCCACAGAAAATATACTAATGGCCAATAAGCACGTGAAAATATGCTCAAGATCATTAGTTACTAGGGAAATGAAAATTGAAATCACAGAGATACCACTTCACACCAACTAGGATGGCTATAATCAAAAGAATAAGCAACAACAAGCATTGGCAAGATTGTGGGGAAACTGAAACCCACATGTATTGCTGATGGGAATGTTAAATGGTGTAGCTGCTTTGGAAAACAGTTTTGCAGCAGTCCAAAAAGTTAAACAAAGAGTTACCATATAATCTATTCCACTCCTAAGTATATTACCAAGAAAACTAAAAATATATATTCACATAAAAATGTGTACATGAATCTTCATAGCAGCATTACTCACAACAACCAAAAGGTGGAAACAATACAAATATCCATCAACAGATGAATGGATAACTCATTGTGGTACAGAGTTCTGGTGGCGCAGTGGTTACGCATTTGGCTGCTAACCAAAAGGTTGGCAGTTTGAATCTACCAGCCACCCCTTGGAAGCCCTAGGGGGCAGTTCTATTCTGTCTAACAGGGTAGCTATGAGTCTGAACCAACTCGATGGCAATGGGTTTAGTTTTGGTTTGGGGGATGGTATTCATCCATTAAAAGAAATGAAGTCCTGATACATGGTACAACATGGATGAACCTTGAAAACATTATGCTAAGTGAAAGAAGACAGACATAAAAGGCCATATATTGTATGATTCCATTTATATGAAATGTCCAAGATGGGCAAATCCATAGAAATGGAAAGCAGATTAGACGTTGTCAGGGGCTGAGGAGAAGAAAGGATGGGGAGGAACTGCTATTCAGTATAGGAATTTTTTGAGGGGTGATGAAAATGTTCTGGAGTTATATAGTGGTGACAGTTACACTATCTTGTGAAAACTGAATTTTACCATATAAAAGAGTGAATTTTTGGAATATGAATTATATCTCAAATTTTAAAATTCAAAAATAAATCAGGATAATTTACCATATTAAATAAAGGAGAAAAATCATATAATCTCAACAGATATTTAAAAAAGCATTTGACAAATTTAAACTCATTCATGATTTAGAAGTCTCTTAGCCAATTAGAAATATAAGAGCATTAACTCAATCTGATAAAGAGCATCTACAAAAACACTACAGCTAGTATCATACATAATAATGGTCACATAGCAAATACAGTCCCCTAAGATCTCAAATAATGCAAAGATGACCATTCAGTACATATGCTCAGCACTGAACTGGGGGTCCTAGACAGTGCAATAGATCAAGAAAAAGAATAAATTACAAAGATTTATTTAAAAAAATTTTAAACATATTTCTATTCAGTGATGATAAGAAAATCTTAAAGAATCTACAAAACTACTTGAATAAGCAAATTTAGCAAGGACACAGGAAACAAGGCTGATATAAAAAAAAACCACTTGTATTTGTATATACTATCAGCAAACAGCTGGAAAATAAAATTAAAAACATAATTTTACCTATAATAGTATCAGAACATAAAATACTTAGCAATACATTTAACAAAAAGGGGCAGAAAGTCTACATTTTAAACTATAAAATATTGCGAAGAGAAATGAAAGAAGATTTAAAAATCTGGAGAGAGACACTATGTTCATCTACTGGAAGACTCAATATTGTTAAGATGTCAGTTCATTCTAAATTGATCTGTAGATACAATACAATCCCAATCATATACCAAGAGATATTTTTAGAAACTGAGAAGCTTATTATATAAAATTAATGTTAAAATGCAAAGGACCATGAATAGTCAAAGCAATCTTGAAACAGAAGAACAAAGTTGGAAAACTTATACTTCCTGACTTCAAGGCTTACTTTAAAGTTATACTAATCCAAACAGTATGGTCTGGTATGAAGACAGATGAATAGATAAATGAAACACAACAGCCCAGAAACATACTTATATTTACATTTTAATTTAATTTTCAATAAAGGTACCAAAGCTACCCAACAGGGAAAGTATTTTTATCAGTTGGTGTTGGAAGGATATTCACATGGCAAACACTGAACCTGCACATCATATGCAAATATGAGATGGATCATGGACTCAACATAAAATTTTAAACTATGTTTCCAAAAGAAAACATATGATAATATCTTCTTAACTTGGGAGTAGGCAAAGGTTTCTTAGACAAGACACAGGAAGCAATGAAAAATTTGATATATTAGAATTCACCACAAATAATAACTTCTGCGGGAGGACTCCGGCAAGATGGCGGTCTAGGCAGAAGCACCACGCCGTCCCTCCACAACAAAGATCCGAAAAACTAAGCCAAACAGAGAATCAACAATCC
>NW_004444007.1:8280706-8289476 GCF_000243295.1 Trichechus manatus latirostris
CTGCTCAAGATACACTTTTACCAAAATATACAGGCAAGTCAGACTGGCAGAAAATATTTGTAAAAAACATCTAACAGTGTATACATGGAGAATATATAAAACACAAAGAATTCTTACAAATTATAATAAAAAGACAAACAATCCACTTAAATAAGGGACAAAAACTTCAACAGGTATGTCATGACATGAATGCCCAATAAACACATGAAAAATACTCAAAATTTTGCCTAGGATGTGGAGAAATCAGAACTCTCATACACTGTGGGACTGTAAAGGTACACTTAGGAAAAAAAGTCAGGTAGTTTCTTAAAATATTAATCATACATCTGCCCTATAACCCATCAATTCTACTCCTGTGTATTTACCCAAGAGAAATGAAAACACATACTCAAAAAAAAAAAAAAAAAAAAAAGACTTACAAGAACATTCAGAGCAGTTTTAGTCATGACAGCCAAAAATCTGAAAACAACCCAGGAATTCATCAACAAAAAATTGCAGACGAACTGTGGTATATTCATAAAATAGAATACTTCAGCAATAAAAAGGAATAAGTCATGATACATGAAAGTGCATGGATGAATCTCACAAACATAAGGCTGAATGAAAGAAGCTTTATGCAAAAAGGTATATATTGCATGATTTCAGTTATATAAAGTGCTGGAATAACCAAAACGAATCTAAAATTAAAAAAAGAAAAAAAAATAAAGGAATCAGAAATGTGGTTGCTTTTCGGAATAGGGGAAATTGGGGATTTACTGGGAAGGGGCATGACGAAATTTCTACAATGATGGTGGTGATCCAGTCTTGATAGGCATCTGGGTTACACAGGTGTATACATTTATCAAAATTCATTGAATGGGTACACTTAAAATATTTTGGACTTCACTGTATGTAAATTTTACCTAACAACAAAACATAAACAGATACTGAATTCTAGTTAACGATATGCATGCTGAAATATTTAACGACGAAGTGCACACATATCTGCAATTTACTATGAAATGTATCAATCGAATCCAGTGATTTAGCAAGTGGATAGAAGGATGGATAGATGGATAGACAGTGATAAAACAAAAGTTAGCAAACTGTTAACTGTAGAATCTAGGTATGAGTATTCATTGTACAATTCTTTCAACTTCGCTATGTCTTTAAAAATTTATAATGAAATGCTAACTAAGGGTAAAAAGAAATTAGTATGAAATAAAGACACTTTCAGAGGATAAAAGTTGTGAGAATTTGCCACCATCAGATGTGCACTAAAAGAATTTTAAAGGAAATTCTTCAACCTAAAAGAAAATGATACCAGATGGAAACTTGGATCAAAACAAAGGAATAAAGAGCTCAGGAAATGGTAAACACATAGTTTAAAAAAAAAAAAAAAATTTTTTTTCCCGCTCATTTCTCAATGTCTCTAAAGAAATTGTTTAAAGCAAAAAACAGTAACAATGTACTGTGAGATTTATAATATCTGTAAAAGTAAATAAAAAACTTAAAATAAATGACAACAACACACAAAGGATGGGAGGAGAGTACTAAATAGAAATGCACTGTTACAAGGTTCCTATACGATATGTGAATTGGCATAATATTAACACATGTAAGACCGTGAGAAGTTAGGGACACGTATTGTAATTCTTAGCATAATTACTAAAAAACAAACAAAGAGGTATAGCTAACAACAAAAAAGATAAAGACAAAATAAAACAAAACACAAAAAAGCCTCTGAGAGTTAGAAAGCATTCCCCTTGAGAATGGGAACCAGACAAGGATGCCCTTTACCACCACTCTTATTCAACATTGTGCTGGAGGTCCTAGCCAGAGCAATTAGGCTAGTAAAAGAAATAAAGGGCATCCAAATTGGTAAGGAAGAAGTCAAAGTATCTCTATTTGCAGATGATACGGTCCTGTACACAGAAAACCCCAAAGAATCGACAAAAAAAACTACTGGAACTAATAGAAGATTTCAGCTAAGTTTCAGAATATAAGATAAACATACAAAAATCAGTTGGATTCCTCTACACCAACAAAGAGAACTTCCAAGAGGAAATCACCAAAGCAATACCATTTACAATAGCCCCCAAGAAGATAAAATACTTAGGAATAAATCTAACCAGAGACGTAAAGGATCTACACAATGAAACTACAAGACACTACTGCGAGAAACCAAAAGAGACCTGCATAAGTGGAAAAACATACTTTGCTCATGGACAGGCAGACTCAACATTGTGAAAAGGTCAATTCTACTCAAAGTGATCTATAGATACAATGGAATCCCGATCCAAATTCCACCAGCATTTTTTAATGAGATGGAGAAACAAATCACCAACTTCATATGGAAAGGGAAGAGGCCCCGAATAAATAAAGCATTACTCAAGAAGAAGAAGAAAGTGGGAGGCCTCACACTACCTGATTTTCGAACCTATTATACCACCACGATAGTCAGAACATCCTGGTACTGGTAAACAACAGATACATAGATCAACGGAACAGAACTGAGAAACCAGACATAAATTCATCCACCTATGAGTGGCTGATATTTGACAAAGGCCCAAAGTCCGTTAATTGGTGAAAAGACAGTCACTTTAACAAATGGCGCTGGCATAACTGGATATCCACCTGCAAAAAACTGAAACAAGACCCATATCTCACACCATGCACAAAAACTAACTCAAAATGGATCAAAAACCTAACTACAAAATTGAAAACGATAAAGATCATGGAAGAAAAAATAGGGACAACACTGGAGCCCTAATACATGGCAAAAACAAAATACGAACTATAAGTAACAATGCACAAACACCAGAAAAGAAACTGGATAACTGGGAACTCCTAAAAATCAAACACTTACTCTCAACAAAAGACTTCACCAAAAGAGTAAAAAGACAACCTACAGATTGGGAAAAATTTTTTGGCTACGACAAATCTGATTAGCATCTAATCTCTAAAATCTACAAGATACTGTAAAACCTCAGCAACAAAAAGACAAATAACCCAATTAAAAAATGGGCAAAGGATACGAACAGGCACTTCACCAAAGAAGACATTAAGGCGGCTAACAGACACATTAAGAAATGCTCACAATCATTAGCCATTAGAGAAATCCAAATCAAAACTATAATGAGATACCATCTCACTCCAACAAGGCTACCATAAATCCAAAAAACACAAAATAATAAACGCTGGAGAGGTTGTGGAGAGACTGGAACACTTATACACTGTTGGTGGGAACGTAAAATCGTACAAACACTCTGGAAAACGATTTGGCGCTTCCTTAAAAAGCTAGAAATAGAAGTACCATACAATCTAGCAATCCTACTCCTTGGAATATATCCTAGAGAAATAAAAGCCATCACACGAATAGATATATGCATACCTATGTTCATTGAAGCACTGTTCATGATAGCAAAAAGATGGAAACAACCTAGGTGCCCATCAACGGACGAATGGATTAACAAATTATGGTACATCCACACAAGGGAATACTATGCAACAATAAAGGACAACAATGAAGCTGTGAAACGTAACGTGGAGGAATCTGGAAGGCATTATGCTGAGTGAATTTAGTCAGTCACAAAAGGACAAATATTGTATAAGACCACTAATATAAGAACTCAAGAAAAGGTTTAAACACAGAAGAACACATTCTTTGACGGTTACAAGGGTGGGGAGGGAGGGAGAGGGTTATTCACTAACTAGATAGTAGACAGGAATTATCTTAGGTGAAGGGAAGGGCAGCACACACTACAGGGGAAGTTAGTACAACTGGACTAAACCAAAGCTAAGAAGTTTCCTGAATACGACCAAACACTTCAAGGGACACAGTAGCAGGGATGGGCGTCTGGAGACCATACTTTCAGGGGACATCTAGGTCAACTGGCATAACAAAGCTTATTAAGAAAATGTTCTGCATCCTACTTTGGTGAGTGGCATCTGGGGTCTTAAAAGCTAGCAAGTGGCCATCTAAGATCCATCAATTGGTCCCAACCTACCTGGAGTAAAGGAGAATGAAGAACACCAAAGTCACAGGGAAAGTATTAGCCCAAGAGACAGAAAGGGCCACATAAACCACAGACTGCATCAGCCTGAGACCAGAAGAACTAGATGGCTCCCGGCTACCACCAATGACCACCCTGACAGGGAACACAACAGAGAGACCCTGATGGAGCAGGAGAAAAGTAGGGTGCAGAACTCAAATTCTAGTAAAAAGACCAGACTTAATGATCTGATGGAGACTAGAGGGACCCCAGAAAGTACAGCCCCCGGACTCTCTGTCAACCTACAACTAAAACCACTCCCAAGGCCAACTTTTCAGACAAAGATTGGACTGGACTATGGGACATAAAATGATACTCGTGAAGAGCGTGCTTCTTAGCTCAAGTAGATACATGAGACTAAATGGGCAGCTCCTGTCTGTAGGTGAGATGAGAAGGCAGAGAGGGTCAGGAGCTGGCTGAATGGACATGGGAAATCAGGGGTGGAAAGTAGGAGTGTGCTGTCACAGTATAGGGAGAGCAATTAGGGTCACATAACAATGTATGTAAAAATTTTTGTATGAGAGACTAACTTAAATTGTAAACTTTCACTTAAAGTACAACAATAAAATAAAAATAAAAAGCCTCTGAGCCTCTTGTAGCTGGACTCCAAGTACTTAATCAATTTCAGTGCTTTTACATTTCAACATCTTACAATTCATTAGCTCAGTACTTTCTTCTTTTCAAAGATTTCCCAATTGAAAAGTATACTGATAAATTTTACTATTTTTTATTTTGCCTTTTCTGGATATAGACAATACCACAAAATAAAATTAAAAATGCAACTCCCAAGTAAAAATCTCTACCATAATTAGTTTACTGCAGCTTTCTCATTAACTGAAAGAACTTATTTAATAGGAGGTAAAGCAAAAAGGAAGTAGCATCAGTGCAGTGGTTAAGCGCTCAGTTGCTAACTGAAAGGTCAGCAGTTCAAATCCACCAGCTGCTCCAAGGGAGAAAGATGTGGCACTCTGCTTCCATGAAGATTACAGCCTTGGAAACCCTATGGGGTCGTTATGAGTTGGATTTGACTCTATGACGATGAGTAAAGCAAAAAGTAACTGGAAAAAACAAGCAAACAAACATTGGAGCAGCTAGCCATTGAGGTTATACACAGGTGATCTTTTTAAATACGAATTTTCAAAGGGGAAAATAATTCCCAATACAGAGGCTCTTATCATTCCATCATATTTTCAAAAGTGTATTAATTTCTCACCTCACTGGCAAAATTAGGAAACACAGACATTTCACCTTCTCTTTCCAGTGTGTTCAAATAAATGAATGCTTCTGCAAAGTTAAACACCCAGTACTTTTTATTACTTCCCACGATGACTCCACCCATTTAAACAAGACAATGCATAGAATAAATATTATCTTCCTACATCAATAATTTAACTTCTTATAACAGATTATGCAAATTGACTGCCCATTGGCCAAAGTCAGTATATTACATACTCTGTTTTGATTGGATCCTCGTGTTTTAAAACCTTTTAATTACTCCATAACATTTAGAAATTCTGAGATTTCACATAAGAATCCAGATTCCGAGTGCTTCTGAAAAATTTAAAGATAGAATAACACTAGGCCACAGTCTTACATGGCAACAACTGGCTGCAGCTGAGTAACAGCTGCTCCCTTTCAACATGGTGGTTGTTGTTGTTGTTGTTAGGTACCCTTGAGTCAGTTCCAACTCATAGAGACTCTATATACAACAGAACGAAACACTGTCCAGTCCTGAGCCATCCTCAAACAATAGTTGCTATGTTTGAGCCCATTGTTGCAGCCACTGTGCCAATCCATCTCGTTGAAGGTCTTTCTCTTTTTTGCTGACTCTCTACCTTACCAAGCATGATGTCCTTCTCCAGGGACTGGTCCCTCCTGATAACACGTCGAAAATACGTGAGATGAAGTCTTGTCATCCTCGCTTCCAAGGAGCACTGTGCCTGTACTTCTTCCAAAACAGACTTGTTTGTTCTCCTGGGAGTCCATGGTATATGCAATATTCTCCACCAATACCATAATTCAAAGGCCACAGTTCTTTGGTCTTCTGTATTCGTTGTCCAGCTTTCACATGAATATGAGGTGATTGAAAATGTCATGGCTTAGGTCAGGTGCACTTTAGTCCTCAAAGTGACATCTTTGCTTTTCAACACTAAAGAGATCTTTTGCAGCAGATCTGCCCAATGCAATATGTTGTTTTGAACGTGGTACATCACATGTAATCCAGTTCTAACTCAGTACAACTCACTCATTTAAATTACCTGCCTGGGCTCTAACATGTTTATAAACTCTGTCACATACATTCCTCATCTCAAACCCAGTTCTCTCTCCTTCCTCAATCTAGCCATTACTCTTGTTCTCACTCTAAAGATAGTGCATGTAATCTTTCAGTAAAATTTTCAGTTGAGGCTATTTTGCTAGAAAAAGTGTTGATTATGTTAATTAGTATACTTAATTATAAGATACATATTAATTGTAATAATTACTTAGTTTACAGTCTAAAGTTTTAATTAAAACCAAAAACCAAACCCATTGCTGTCCAGTCAATTCTGACTCATAGCAATCCTATAGGCCATAGGATTTCCAAAGCTGAAATCTTTACAGAAGCAGACTGCCACATCTTTCCCCTGCAGAGTGGCTGGTGGGTTTGAACTGCCCACTTTAAGGTTAGTAGCTGAGCACTTAACTAACTGTGCCACCGGGGCTCCTTAAAGTTTTAATTAGGCAGTACAAATCTTGCCTGGAACTCACTTGTATTCCCCTTGAAAAGAATCTTACTGAACATCTGCTTTCTCTTAATAGTTTCACAGATGTCTTGTCATACTTGAATGGTTCTTTTCCAATAAAATGTTGATCAATCAGAGAAAAAGACTTGGGAGTGAAGGTGGAATAGATTATTGTGGATTCCTCCATTCTACAACCACCACCAATCAGACTTTAGCTACTATAATGGTAGCACAAATAAATCTTTTTTCCTGTCACCTTTTACGTTCTACTTTTTCTACGTATTAGTTATAGGGGCCCAGTGGTGAAGCATTTGGCTACTAACGAAATGGTCAGCAATTCCAATCCACCAGCCACTCCTTGGAACCCCTATGGGGCAGTTCTACTCTGTCCTATAGGATCGCTATCAGCTGGAATCCACTCAACGGCAATGGGTTTGTTTTTTTTGTTTGTTTGTTTTAGTTATAAATAAAGAAGCCCTGGTGGCACAACGGGTGTTTGGCTGCTAACTGAAGGGTTGACAGTTTGAACCCACTCAGTGGCTCCATGGGAGAAAGACCTAGAGATCTGCTCCCTTACAGATTACAGCCTAGAAAACCCTATGGGCCAATTCTCTGTCACACAGGGTCACTGAGTTGAAAATAACAATAACAATAACAACAGCAGTTATAAATAACTTCATATGAAGATTTAAAAAAAACTGTTAGCCAAGAAGGTGGTGATGGAGAGGGGGAAAGAGAATAGACTGCCATAAAGGTATCAGAATTTGATCTCTATTTAATTAAGTAAATTAAATTTTAGTTACAAATAACAATGTTAGCATTTCAAGTAATTCATAATAAAGATGTGTAAATTACAGGGACGATTTGCAGGCCCAGTTACATTTGAATTTTTAAAAAATTCCCTGGGGTAAATGACAGCTATAATTAACTATAGTTTCATCTTCTCAAGGTGACTCGGACAGAGAAAGTCATACTACATACAACATACTACTGTTTTATCCATAATGAACAAGAAATTAGGTATTTAAATAAGATATCTAATAGATATTTAGATTCTCCAAATAAATATCTACATAATTAAATCAACATATACCCACAAACGTGCCTTGTTAACAAACTTTATTTTGAAAATTCAGATTACCTGACTTGAAAACACTGTTATGAACATTTCACATTATTGTTGTTGTTAGGTGTCCTCGAGTCAGTTACAATTCACAGCAACCCCACGTGCAACAGAACGAAACACTGCCCGGTCCTGCGCCATCGTTACAATCATTGCTATGTTTGAGCCCATTGTTGCAGCCACTGTGTCAGTCCATCTCATTGAGGGTCTTCCTCTTTTTCACTGACTTTCTACTTTATATACTTTACCAAGCATTATGTCCTTCTCTAGGGATCGGTCCCTTCTGATAACATATCCAAAGTACATGAAAGGAAGTCTCACTATCCTCACATCTAAGGAGCATTACTGCTGTACTTCTTCCAAGACAGATTTGTTTGTTCTTCTGGCAGTCCATGGTATATTCGATATTCTTTTCCAACACCATAATTCAACACATATTAAACACCAAAAAGACCCGTTGCCATCCAGTCTATTCCAATTCATAGCAACCCTATAGGACACATTAGAACTGCTTCATGGGGTTTCCAAGGCTGTAAATCTTTAAAGAAGCAGACTGCCACATCTTTCTCCCACTAAGCAGCTGGTCAGTTTGAACCGCTGACCTTTCAGTTAGCTGCCGAGTGCTTAACCACCAAGCCACCAGGGCTCCTTTTATACACATTGGTTACCTTTTATTAAAAAATAAATAAGCCATGATATGTTTTCTTTATATTTTATTTTTTTTATTGTTGTAATTAAATGAAGTTTACATTTCAAGTTAGTCTCCCATACAGAATTTTTTTTTTTACATACATTGTTATGAGACCCCAACCGCTCACTCCATTCTTCAACAGCACACTCCTCCCCTCCGCCTGATTCCCCATGAACATTCAACCAGCTCCTAACTCTCT
>NW_004444007.1:8289576-8324224 GCF_000243295.1 Trichechus manatus latirostris
AGTATCACTTTATGTCCCACAGTCCAGTCCAATCCCTGTCTGAAGAGTTGGCCTCGGAAATTGTTTTAGTTCTGGGGTGATGGAGAGACCAGGGGCCATGCTCCATGATATGTTTTTTAATCAATCAACAATTTGTTTCATTTAATCATGGAAATTATTTTATCTTAAAAAGCATTTCCAAGAAAATTATAAACAAATTAACGAGATAATATTTGCACCATACTTTCACCAAAAATTGTTTGGGAAATAAAATTTTGACCCATGATTAAAAGGAAGATAACAGTCAAAAAAAGCATACTTCAAACTGCATGATTAGACTGAAAGTATAATTAGTTCACTCGATAGTTCATTCACCAACAGATTAACATTACGTAAATCGTTATGCTAACAACTTTAAGAGACAGAAAAATGTATAAATTATAGTACCTATGTCAAAACATTTATGATTAGGGACGCAAAATCATACCTTCCTTAATTCTGTAATTGTATGTAAACAAATATAAGCTAAAAAGGGAAAGGTAATTTACCACCAGACAGATGCAATGCATTATAGGATTTTGGAGAAGGAAAATATTTATGATTTGGTTGAGACGAAGAGTAAAGAGGGAGACAGAGCAAAGCATACTACTGGAAAAAGTGTTCTACATTGTGCTAAATATGAGAGATACACTGTTGGGCAAAAAAGACACAGCTCACTCTCCATGGTGTATTTCAATTCTCTGGCACTAAATCTCAACTTTATAATAGTAATAATAAAACTGCTTGTCCTATTTAGGCACTATGTAGAAATAATATAGAGAATGAGATTGGAGTCAGATCTTACACCTGTAAATTGCATTTTATTCAGAGAACAAATGAAGAGCCACCAAATGTTTCTGAGCAGGGAACAGACTGAACTTTAAGAATATTAATATAGCAGCAGAAAGGAGTGACAAGTATGGAAAGACTCAAGGCAGGAAGGCCATTGGGAGAACATTACAAGTTAAGTTGTTTGTTAGTGAAGACCTGAACTAAAGAATGCAGAGGACAGGAGAAATATAAGAACCATCACCGAGGTTGTATTAATGGTACTTGAAGACTCAGGGAATACAGAGAGCAAGAAAGGGAGAAAGCAAAAGATAACTGCAAGATTCTAAGTCTAAGCAAAGAGCACGTTTCGGTATTAATACTCATTATCTCCTCCCTTCTTAAAAAAAAAAAAAAAGGTAAAATAGGAAGAAAAATATAGATAGTTACATAAATCTCAATTTTTGGACTACATTGTCCTAATTTCAAGTGGATTTTGAAAGTAGGGTCTTGTCATGGATTGAATTGTGTCCCCCAAAGATATGTATCAACTTGGTTAGGCCATGATTCCGAGTATTGTGTGGTTGTCCCCCATTTTGTGATTGTAAATTTATGTTAAAGAGGATTAGAATGAGATTTAACACCCTTGCTCAGGTCACATCCCTGATCCAATGTAAAGGGAGTTTCCCTGGAGTGTGCACCACCTTTTATCTTACAAGAGATGAAAGGGAAGCAGGCAGAGAGTGGGGACCTCATACCACTAAGAAAGCACTGCTGGGAGCAGAGCACGTACTTTGGACCTGAGGTTCCTGGGCTGAGATGCTCCCAGACCAAGGCAAGCCTGATGACAAGGACCTTCCTCCAGAGCCAACAGAAAGAGACAGCCTTCCCCTGAAGCCGGCGCCCTGAATTTGGACTTGTAGGCTACTGGACTGTGAGAGAATGAATTTCTCCTTGTTAAAGCCATCCACTTGTGGTATTTCTGTTAAGCAGTACTAGGTAACTAAGACAGGCCCTTAAAAGCAAAAACGCATAAATGCCTCAGCTTCCACTATCACTTTATATTCTAAAATAAGACTACTCTGTGTTTCAGATGACTGCAACCTGTACCTCAATACCTAACTCTGGACCACATTCCCGAGTGTGCCCAAAATTCTTTTGGGGTATCTAATTCACTGAGTAGACAATCTTTTAATAGGGACAAATAAAATTTACTCATCCGAGTCAGTCAGATCACATTTTCCATCATGCTAGTAAACAGCAACAGACATAGTCTGCTTCCCATCAGAGTCTCTGTGTATAACCTCTGCAACGCTGACGGTTCTCTGGTAAGTTTTCAAACCATAACCCTAAAAACATATGACAAACTACATTTTATTAAAGAAACATGCCTGCACTGCCCACCCCGCCTTCACTTTCATATTTAAGAACAATGAAGAAACTATTTCAAGTGCCAAAACTCTGCTGAATATCTGTCCATGAGCTACACTTGCAAGCATTTTTATAGATTAAGCAAAAGGACAAGCTCTGAATAATACACAGAAGGGAAATACTTTTCACATAGCACCTAGACTTAAAAGGCAAACCATTTCCTCCTGCTGGCTTTAACAGGAGTGATGAAGGTGTATCTCTTTTTTAGCATTCTCTGGAAAGTATTTCAGAGAAAAGTCAAGATCTAAATTTCTCCAGTTTTCAGTATCTTGAATCTAGCTTTAGTATAGCAGTTAAGTAGATTCACAGGCACCAAATATGACTTCAAACAAAATCTTTTACAACGCTGTACTTTCTTTCTTGAAACCTAACGGTTACAGGCGTTTAATTCAATTCTGTTCCTCTATGTTTCCAACAAATAATTTTGATCATTTAACTGAAATGGAAGAGAAATACTGGCAAGCTTGCATTCTGGCACAGGTAACATGTAAAAGCCACTGGAAAGACAGCGGCTCTCTCTTAAGATTAATCCCTCATACTTAAGCCTGAATGGGCACTAAAGTAAATGGTGAGTAATCCCCTCCTTTAAGCCACGCTACCAAACTATCTGCACAGATAACATTACTTTATGAAAGACTGACTTGATAATTCCTCCAGATCATAGCACAAAATTATTATAACATGAATTCTCGAAAGGGTTTTACAGCCATTAAAAATATAGAAAGAAGACTTGATTTTCTAGGGGGATCTGAAACCATCTCAAGTTATAATGTAGTTGTAATGCAAATTTCTACCGTAATGTTTTAGTTAAACATTGCTTAGGTAAACAATATTAAATTTGTCATGAAAAAAGTTAGTGAGCAAATCAACACAGATTTCTCTTTAAGTTTCTAGTTTTCATTTCCCTATTCGCTATCCCACCAATTTTACAAAGAATTTAAAATTTTCTTCAAAATATAAATCAAGATATATGCTTTAAGTGGCGCTTAAGTTTAGAAAATCAACTGTAAATAACTACCAGACAACTGGCAGCTTACAGTTTTACAATAGTTATAGACAGATGGAGAAGCAAAAATCATGGGTCTCAAACTGCAACCCCATCCAAACAGATTTCCAGTCGACTTTGCATCAGCCTTTCTTACAGGTGCAGGGTGCCTATTTTTGGCTGTAAGGGGCAGAATTCATTTATAAGCCGTAAGAACATCTTCTCACTTTCCATAAACAGGTTACAGAATTAATTAAAATTGCAGCATTAACTCTTGCACATGAAACTGGCTCTGTTATTAAATGTGTGGAAAAGTCAAATAGTTTTCAACAAAGCTAATTTAGATGGATGGATCAGGTAACAAGTTGGAACGGAACCTTTCAGAATAATTACTACTCAAAGGCAGTAAGTGCTGAATTTTATATTCTAAAAAGTACAAGGAAAATATTGAATTTTAGTCTGTTATCAGAATAGTTAAAAAATTAGTACTTTACAAAAATGTTTAAATACATTTCACTTGAAAAAATTACAAAGTCCTGTAAAAGCTATTATATGTTCTATTTTTTAAGTAAGTGAAAAAGACTATTATAAAATGTAAATTGCATAAAAGATAATGTGAATTTTGCATTTAATCTCATCCATGGTTATCTACCTCCTAACAAATATGCTTCCATCTGTAACATTATACCCTCATGAAAACAAACACAAATGCATTGACGAAAGGTGGCTTCTTTAGATGCTCATTGCTATGAGATTCATCATCTCTAAAACAAGGATAAAGGACGAGAAGCACAGAGATGGAGAACTTTTCATGAGCTGATAGATTTAATCTTATTGGTAAAGCAATATCTCATTGTATTCTTATATGGTACAATTGAAAATAAAAAAAGAACGGACTTTAGGTAAAATGATGAAAACAGAAATTTGACTTCTGAATCTCCAGCTTTTCTCTTCTGCATCAGTTTTTCATAACAAGCAAAGTAAGGCTATAAATGGGTAGGGAGGTAAAATATGGAGGATCAGAAGGAACGTTCTACAGTCACCATCCTAATGACCAGAGGATTACTCCAGTGTGACTTACACAAGCCTCTGGAAGTGCTGAGAGCAGAAACCCATGAGTAACATCAATTTTCAGTACATACAGCAATTTCTGCTCTAACATAGCGATGCCGATGGAGATCCCATTCTACCTCTGGTACTTCAGACATTCCTTTAACACTCTACCTTCAAGTATCCTAAATGAATGTTGAATAATTTTAAGTATGTTAGTTAATTTTCAGTTGGTGTTTAATGTTGTTTTGGCATTTAAATCCTGTGTTTTTTTTTTTTAAATACTTGCATGATTGTTATGACTTCTGGGGTAGCCAGCCTTCAAGAAGGCCCCCAACGACCTTTGACTCCTGGGATTCACATTCTTTTGTAGAATTCTCCTGCACTGAATACAATTGAGTTGTGTAACCAAGAGGACATTGCAGAAATGATGGTGTGTGGCTTTTGAGGCTAGATATCATAAAAGGCATTGCAGTTTTCACCTTGTTTTCCTTTCTCTCTTGCTACCCTGATTAAGTAATATGCTGATTAAGATGTAGAAAATTTCCAACACCCCAGAAAGTTCCCTCAAGGTCATCTGAATCAGTCCCTGTACTACTCTCTTCCCACAACCAGATTCAACCACTATATTTCTATAACCATAAATGAATTTTGATTGTTTTAGAACTTCACACAAATGAAAGGATGTAATCTTTTGTGTCTGGCTTCTTTTGTTCAGCATATTTTTAAGATTCATCCAAGTGTTGGCTTGTATCAGTAGCTCATTACTTTTTTTTTTTTTATTGTACTTCACGTGAAGGCTTACAGAACAAATAGTTTCTCATGAAACAGTAGTACACATGTTGTTTTATGGCATTGGTTAACAACCCCACAACATATCAACCCTCTAACTTCTCAACCTTTTTTTTTTGGTGAAAATACACATAGCCAAAGATACACCATTTCAAAAATTTCTACATGCACAGTTCAGTGACATGGACTACGCTCTTCCAATTGCGCTGTTATTCTCACTTAAGATGAAGGCTTACAGAACAAAATACTTTCTCATTTAACAGTTACTACAAATGTGGCCCTATGACAACGGTTAACAATCTCACAACACATCAACAATATCCTTACTCAACCTTGGGTTCCCTATCACCAGCTTCCTTGTCCCCTTCTGCCTTCTGGACTCCTGTACCTCGTTAGTCTCATTTGGTTTTACGGGGCTTTCCACTCCCAGGCTGAACAGTGAACCTTGGAGGTAACTTCACCACTGAACTAAAAGGGTGTCTGGGGGCCATACTCTCGGGGTTTCTCCAGTAGTAGCTCATTACTTTTTATTGCTGATACATATATCATGATTTGTTTATCCATTCTCCTGTTGATGGACATTTGAGTTCTTCCCAGTTTGGGGCTACTATGAATAATGTTTTTAGAACATTCTTGTACAAATCTTTGGGTGAATATGTGTTTTTCTTTTCTCTTGGTTAAATAGCTAGGCAGGGTTGGGACTAGGTTGAGGCAAGTGAGGTGCCAAGAGCGCAAAATTTAAGGAGGTCTTGTACCTAGTGAAACTGCTGGATCATAAAGTAGGTGTTTCTATAACAGTTCAGCCTTTTAAATTATAGCACTGAGATTTCACACTTGGATTTCTCAGGGGTTCTTTCGTTTAGAAATCCACAACTTAAACAAAGGGCAATAGTAGACTAACATGTTAATATTAGAAAACATAAAAATATATGCCTATAAAGGCAACTGATCAATATATTATCAAATGTAAAGCATGTTAGAATATGAAGTTGAGAATAACTTGCTCTAGAATGATCCTAAATCAAGTAAACTTCCGTTTTACAGATGAGGAAAATGATTAAGAGACTCTTCCAAGGTTGTCTAGCTAATTACAGACTTTTTCATCATACATAATTCTCAATCTTTTCACAAATTTGACCCAGGCTCAGTGTATGCATATGTCTATCTACATTGCACATGCAGACAGGCTGTGTCTCAAACTTCTAGGCAGCCATAAGACTGCTAGAAGTAAGGCACAGATACCCACTGGCATCAACAATTCCACTGGTACTACGTTCATCTGTGATGAAGCTGGACACATGAGACACACAGTGTTGGCAGAGTGAAAGCCATTATTATTATTTATAGAAAGCAAATAGTAAAAACCAACAATAGACTCCCAAAGGGGAAACAAATTACCCATGTCCATTCTTACGTCACTGGGCAGGCACGTAGTAGTTCAGGTCAGATGCTGTGTTCATGTCACCACTGCCTTCAGCTACCACTATGCTACCCGAGGTTTAGGCTCTGCCACTGGGCCTCCCTGGGCCTCATCTCACAGATGGGAAGACCCCTGCACAGGGTGTCCCAAGCCTCTGCTGCCAGGTCCTTCTAAGCCTCTGCTGCCAGCTCCCGCCATGCTACCCGGGCCTGAGGAGCTCTCTTGCCGCCATGCTACCTGGGTTCCCGCTGCCCAGGGGGGTAGGCATGCAGACCCTGTACAGGGCACACTCAGGCCTCTCCTGCTTTGCACAAGCATCACAGCTCTTTTAGCTCTGCTGGCAAGCATCCTGCCCAGAAGCATCCAGCTCTGCCCTGCTGTAAGAAGATCCCTACACAGGATCCTCCACGGCAACACCAGCACAGGGCACACTCAGGACTCTGCCCTGTATGGGCAAGTGTTTCAGCTCTCTCTTAGCTCTGCTGGCAAGTGCCCAGAGGCATACCATTCTACCAGCAAGCCTCCTGACGAAAGGCAGTCGGGTCTGTCCCGCTCTCTGGGTTGGCAAGCCCACTGCAACAGCCTCTCACTGGTCTCCTGGTTCCCCCTGCTGTACTGCTACCACTGTTTCTCCACTGCAGGGTTCTGCTATGCTTGCTGCCATTTCTCACTGTCTTCAGTGTTACACTCTCTCTTTTGGATCTAGGAGGTTTCTCAGTGCTGGGACCCTGGGTCCTTGGTCCAAAGGACATACGCCACCTCAGATTCTTCTTCTTGATGGTAGTAAAGTCCCCCCTCAACCTCTGTGGGATTGGCCCTTATGTAAGGAAACCCCTTGTCAATTACAAGGCATGGCCCTCCCACCAGGGCCATGAACTGACCAATCCCCTCAGTAGATCATAAGTCATTTAATTTGCATACTAAACTGATCAATTTCCTTGGTATAATTGGCTACAATTGGTTTTCAATTTTAATTTCATCTAGCTTTCACAGAGAATTGCTTTTAGCAGCAGTAGTCTATAAATAAAAGTACAAATTTATACGGATGAGCAAGAGCAGCATGTTCTTTAAAAAAAAAAGCAAACAAGAAAATCAAAGACTGATGATATGTAAAAACTACAATTACAAAAACATATACACTGAGTAAGGTTAAGCTATTTCCAAATACATAAAAAAGTCATTTGTATTACCTATGGTCAGATTGGACTTTTTAAAGAGGCAAGTAAGGCTATGGTATACTTGATATCTGCATCTTTCCTTCCAAAGACCACTTAAAACCAAATCATTTAAAGCAGCAAGGAAAGTACCTTAATTCAATTTATTTATTTCGCTTCTATCAACTAACCACCACTTAGTAAAATAAACATTCTTTTTCTTCCTTTGAAAAAGATTTATTTTCATGTAGAATGTGGCAGTGATGGAAAAGCTCTAAAAAATGAGAATAAGAATACTTCTTCAAACTTAGATAGATATTTACCACCCTATAAAGAATCATGGCAAGCATTTTTGATTGATTTAATGCAACTTCCTTTATTCATTAAAGAAAGACTTTGATGAACTTTAAGATAATTTCAGAAAATCTACAGAGAAGTTCATATAATAGTATATTTATAATAAAAGTTTCAAATACATACTCTTTTTCACAAGAGGTAGAAAGTAAACTTATTGAGTCATTGAAATAACCAAATTTAATATTTGTATCATTAAATTCTATCCAGTTTTCCATGATTATTATTTCTCAATACTCCCCAACATGGCCTTTATTTCCTGCAGTTCACTGTGTCCCTAGGAATACCAATATTCTGTGAGAAGTTACTACGTGCTCTTTTCAGGAAAATAATCTTAATCTCAGCTACTGAAATGCTTAGTACTAAGAAAATTTCAAGCTTTCCCATATATCAAGAAATTTTTTGTCAAGTACTTTGAAGAATGCCTACATTATAAAAGCTGAATATTGAACAATGTTCATGTTAAATTTCTATAAGGCTGCGAATTAAATTTCCTAAAATGAAAATTTGCACCTGGATTTGATCATTAAACAAGTAACAGAAGAAACCAAAACCCTGCAGTTTCTAGTTAAAATGCCTTTTTGTTTGCCAATTTCTGCTTTTCATTTAATTGTCCTGATACTACACAGTACCTCACGGGTTTCCTTTCTCGAAGCAAGTCTTCCAAACTCCGTTCACAGTGTTCAGCCACCACCACCAGTCTCTCTGAGTAAAATAAAGCAAATATACTTTATATTTTATTAACACAATGTTTTAATGACAAAATAATATACCTCATTGAAGATATTAACATATACTACAAAATAAAAATACTTTTAAAAAGCTTCTCAGACTCTATTAATAATTAGCAAATATATAGAATAATAGGATATATGTGACATGGATTGAATTGTGTCCCCAAAAAATATGTGTCAACTTGGCTAGGCCATGATTCCCAGTATTGTGTGGTTATCCTCCATTTTGTGATCTGATGTAATTGTCCCATGTGTTGTAAATCCTAATACCTGCCTCCGGTTAATGAGATAAGATTAGGTTATGTTAAAGAGGATTAGAGTGGATGCACCACCCTTATTTAGGTCAAAGCCCTGATCAGATGTATGGGGAGTTTCCCTGGGGTGTGGCCTTTACAAGAGATAAAAAGAGAGAGAAGCAAGCAGAAAGAAAGGGACTTCTACTACCAAGAATGAAGAGCTGGGAGCATAGCACATCCTTTGGACCCGGAGTTTCTGCACTGAAACTCCTAGTCCAGAGGAAGACTGATGACAAGGAACTTCCCCCAGAGCCAAAAGAGAGAGAAAGCCTTCCCCTGGAGCTGGCGCCCGGAATTCGGGCTTCTAGCCTCCCAAACTTTGAGAGAAAAAATTCCTGTTTGTTAAAGCCATTCACTTGTGGTATTTCTGTTATAGCAGTACTAGATAACTAAGGCAATATGTCTAATAAAACAATACACTAAATAACAGATCGTTTCCATTTTGTGTTTTTCTCTAGAGTTTCTCCCATGTGCATCAGAAAAAACAGATGGAAAGTTCACCCTGGCAAAAAAAGTGATTCTTCTTCTGACACAGACTTGGAGAAGAAAAGATTGGAGGAAGATGTAAAGAAATTTTGAAGTGAAGGGGAATTGGGAGTTAAGGACAGACTGCCTAGAAAATCTTGTTCAAATACAAGGTCTTCGAAATTGAGTTTAGAAACTTGAGAAAAGTAAAAATGTTCTGAATAATGGCTATGGAGAAAGAACAAAAATCCACTTGGGATTGTTTGCAACATGATGGGGTCTGCTGAAATTAAATAATATAAAATTGTAGTAGACACAATGAATATTATGATGTAATTTTAATTTTCTAACAGATCAACTGTCTAAGAATGGGATTGTACAGTTCTGAGGGTTGGCCCATACTTTTTTTTTTGCTCATCAGTTATCTCTAGTGACTAGCACAACTTTTACACACTATCAGATCAGTATTTTTTTGTTAAATGAATGAATGTAAGAGGAGCAAGAGAACCTAACCCACAAAATGGGCTCTAGGCTAGATAAAGTAGAAATTTAGCATAAAATTCAGACAACAGACTGAAACAATATGAAGTAAAGGTGCAGGAAGGTTGGAAATAGTGATAACTGCAAAGACGAGGTTTTATAAAAATGAAAAAGTCTCAAAGATAGAACAATGAGATAGTAAAAGAAGGAAAAAGGTAGTTCAGAGGAGGAGATTAGGCAAATGGAATAACTCTCAGTAATGAATGGATCAAGGTATGGTCTTATGTGTGGGAGCAGAGATGGGGCAGTCATGTGAGGTGTGAAGTTGAAACTGTTTAAGGTGGTGGTATTATAAAGAATGATCTGAAACACAAAAATTAAAAATGCCATAAATGAAAGCTGCCAGTTTCAGATGAAAGATTCCAAGTGGTCTAAATAGGAACTTAAAATTAAATTTGAAAGAACACTTAATAAGAAATAAAAAGGAAGAAAATCATGAGGTAAAAGGTCTAGTTCTTCAACTTAATAAAGGGCATGCAAAGTTGATCTCCAAGCAATTTAGTAGAATTGTGAAGTTCCAGAAGGAAAAAGTAGATAAAACTGAATATCAGAAAACCAAAATGGGAAGCTGCATTCCTTTGCTTTGCATCTTACCACATCCCATCACCTCTCCTTGCACCTATTGGGCTCCCTTTCCTCATTCTCCTCTGTTGACAGGCACCTCTTCTAGCTAGGCTTCTGGTTCCTCTACCTTTGACATTGGGTTTTCTTACTGTGTTTGCTCCTCATCCACTACACCAAGGTTAAAAACTCTAAAATTTTACCTCAAGCCTAGGCCTTTCTTCAGAACTCCAGGACTTTATAGCTAACTTCCTACTTTAATATAAAAGTCACCTCAAACTCAACACAACCAAAACTGAATTTATAGTCTGCTCTTCAAACCTGTTCCCATTAGTATTATTTCAGTAAACGGTACTACTAACTTGCCAGCTAGAAACAGGAATAATCCTTGGACTGCTATTTCCCCTTCTTCCTTTGTCAAATCCACACGAAGAGTCCTGCCTTTCTACTTCCCAGATGTTTCCAAAATCTGAACACATTGCTCAATCTGCCAGCATCATCTCTTACTAGATTACTGCAACAATCTCTTAACTGGCCTTCTCCCACTAACCACTAACTCTTGTTCCCCTCTAACATATTTTTTATACTAAAGCTCAAGTGATAAAGAAATAATTTAAAAAAATTGAATAGGTAACTTCTTGTCTAGCTTTATCTTTTTTTTTTTTTTTTTAATCTCTAGTTCCTCAAGTTCCAACCAAACCAGCCCTTTCTGCCCCTTCCTGCCTTAGGGCACTAGCTCATGGCATCCTAGTGCCTGATCTTCCCTCTTCTCTTCTCTCAGTTAACTCCTACCATGTAGCACAGACTATTTTGTCTGGGCTCAAATCCCAGTTTTACTACTCATTAGCTAGGTGACCTTGGGTAAATCTGTTAACTTCTCTATGCTGCAGCTTCCTCCTCTGTAAAATTAGGAAAACAAGAGCAGCTATCTCATATTGTGAGGTTGAAATGAGTTAATATATAATAAGATCCAAGAATAGTGCTGGGACATAGCAAACACTACCTAAGCGTTTGCTATTATTCTACATTCTTCAGGCCTCAGTTAAATGTGACTTCCTCAAGAAACACCTTTATGGTTCCTCAAAATAAAACTGTTCTTCCTATAATATACTCTATTATGCACTGTGCTTTTCTTCTGTAACACTTATTTCAACTCTAAGATTTGTGTATTTTTGTTTAATGTCTTCCTTCACTAGATAATGTTTCATGACAGCAAGAATGATGTTGGTCTTGTTCAAAATTCTATCACCAGTGTCTAGAATGGCACCTAGAACATACAGGCATCTAATATAGAAATACTTGTTAAATGAATTAACTTGACCAAAGGCATGATGTGGTCATTAGAAATTAAAAAGAATCTCATATGGTGACAATCATTATATAAACAGAGACCTGTCCTGTGTAGAAAATAATAATAATACCTCAGTAGCACTGATATGGAAACCCTGGTGGCGTAGTGGTTAAGAGTTCAGCTGCTAACCAAAAGGTCAGCAGTTCAAATCCACCAGGCGTTCCTTGGAAACCCTATGGGGCAGTTCTACTCTATCCTATAGAGTCGCTACGAGTCGGAATCAACTCGACAGCAACAGGTTTTAGTGCTGATTTTAACATGCAACAAAAACGTGAGAATTTATTAAAATGTGCATGTTTCATTATTAATTTTAAATTGGTTACTCATAAGCTTCCACATCTATGATAGATTTCCAAAGTGTTTGGCACTAGATTAAAATTTGTCAGACTTCTGGAAACACCCTCAAAATATCACAAAGCAGTGCTTGCCTAAGCATTGAGATTCTGTGGAATTTTAACCATTATTTAATTCTGCAGAACCATAATCCTTGGCAGAATATTAAAGTTTCTCTCAGAGGTAATACAATGTATACTAAACCAGCAATTTCAATATAAACCACTTTTTCAAGGAATCATTAAAAAGTCTTCATCCTAAAACTCTGGACCATTGTTTTAAAATAACTTTTGTTTGTTGTAAAAAAAACATAGCTTCATAGAATAAAATATAATAAAAAATATTTGTGAATCATAATGTGCCAAATACAAATCAGCAATATAGTGGTATTATTTATAAAAACCAAATGTGACACTAAGATGAACTCTAGAGAGCAGAGCATATAAGAATCATGAAATAATACTCCTTCTAACAAAGATTTGATGAATGCCAAATATCATGTAGTGTGTCTAGCCTGAACTGCATGTTTTAAGTCAATTCTCAGAAACTGAAGATCATGCAAAATTAAGCAAGACAAACAATAAATGAGTGAACAAGGTGAGAGTCTAAAAGAAATATTTTAAGTTATTATTTTTTTTAAACCTAGAGAAAAAAGAAGTGGTGAATTATAAATGCCTTAATATAATAGGAAGGGTTATTTAGGACATTGTCACTGCATCATTCTTTTGTTAGCTACAGTAAAAACTGAGACTAGCTCATCACCTTTTAAAAATATAATATTTAAATTAATATATAGTAAAAATGACAACGGAAAATTCCGTGCTTAAAAAACAATATTGGTACTAGAACACTGTGATAGTTTTATATATTAATTTAACTAGGCTATAGTTCCCAGTTATTCAATCAAACACTAATCTAGGTGTTGCTGTGAAGGTATTTTGTGAATGTGTTTAAAGTCTATAGCCAGTTTACTTAAAGTAAAGAAGTTATCCTAGATAATCTGGGTAGGCAAATTTCAATCAGTTGAAAGGCCTTAGAAGCAGAACTGAGGCTTTCCTGAAGAAGAAATTCTGCCTGTGGAGGCAGTTTTAGATCCTGCCTAAGAGTCCAGCTTGTCCTTCCTGGAGACCTATCCTACAGATTTGGGACTAGTCTAGACAGTTCCTACAATCACATAAGCAAATTCCTAGCAATTAATCTTTTAAATCTATATTTCTCTGTTGGAACCTTGACTGATACAGACACTTAGGTTGAAATTTATATGCAACTAGAGATATAGAATTGGTTATCTTATTGGTTCTTAAAAAATGCTATTATTCTCTATCTGAATTTCACACCTACTAGTCAAAATAATTTTGTTATTAATTTCATTAGCAATTATTGAAAGCCTTCTGAATAGTCAATATCAATAAAATGAGACTATTATCATTTAAAATCCTCACTCTGCTTCTAAATACTGCCTAGATTTAAAGCTCCAAAAAAAAAAAAAAAAAAAAGAAAGAAAGAAAGAAAAAAGAGAGAGAATTTGTTAAGTATTTCTTTTAAAGATATTTTCCTCAACTTTTGGTAAACCAAGTTCTCAAATTCTAATATAATGTCCACTGTTCTGGGGATTAAATACTTCATCCTCCCTAAAAACCCAAACTCGTTGCCATCGAGTCGATTCCAACTAACATCCTCCCAAGTTAGCAAGAAATAACATCATCTTGAAACAGTTTGAGTGATCTATAGGAAACAGTGAAAGCCTGACTCCTGAGCTAACCTAACATGTGAAAACATAATGTTGCTAAAAAAGACCACATGTCACACATACTCCCAAGTGAAAAGAGGGAAAAAAGGAGGAAAAAAAATAACAATGACAAGATGTGAGATATGTGCATGACAAGAACAGAATAAAACGGGAAAAATTGTAAGCCAAAATCAAAATTCTTTGAGGAGACAATAAAAGTGGAGTCCACCAAACTGAAGTCATATGGTGTTACATCATCGACAAATATGTACTCTTCACTAGGGAGACTATTCACTAGAATCTTTTCAAATTTTTCAAACTAGTTGCAACTGAAACAACTGGAACACTTTGAAATAAAAGACCTTTACGTAAACACTTAACCTAATTCTGTTATTTACTCCTTATGCACACAACTTTTCAGGAGACTAAGCATTGCCAATATAAACAAGATAATCAAATTACCTAACCTGAAAATTATTGATGTTTTCATTCCAGGCAACCAAATATATTAATTTTATACATATCTATGACCTATGTTACCTCAGTAGAAAGCGTTTCAGAGACCTCAGGAGCAGGGCAAGCAGAATGACCAGAAATTTGGTGGTCAGGGTTAAGGGTACTAACTTTGAGCTGGCTTCAAAGAACAATGATCAACAGTGCAGATTACAATGTCTAAGGGGATCAGTTCCTATCTGACACCGACAACTAAAAAGCAGGTTCGTATGCAGGGTTAGCAATAGTGTTCCCAGAAGGGTCTCTATCATAAGGCAGTTTCTAGTTCAGTGTTTACAGGGGCCCACTTAGGTGGAGGAAGAAAAGGAGCTGATTAGAGTCAATTATCCAGAGAAAAGAAGGCCTACGAAAAACTGGCCAGAAGAAAGAGCACAGTTATATCAAGTTACGTTCCAAACTGGCTTCCAGACATAGTGGGAAGAAACAAAAGGCACTTTAGGAAACAAGAATGAAGAAACCTAAGAACTAAGTAAATGTGGCAAGAGTTAGGGAAGACAAGCCTACTCCAAATTTACCAGACTTAAAACAGCAAGACTAATTGTGGCCACCAGCCACGGATGATGATGAGGATTTTACTTTACTGTCAAGCTTTTCTTGCAGTGGTTTTAGAAATGGGCCAAACTCACAACTGGAAACTTTAGAATCTGTAACTAGATAGAGGGCTGGGGCATGCAAAGATGGGCAATACCTCTCAATTGTTTGGTGATGTAAAAGGTCCCAAAAGATCCCTATAATTTTTAAACATTTAGTCAATGTCACGGAAGACATTTAACAAATAAAAATAAAAAGTCAACAAAAGGTTTTTTCTTTTTTTAAACAACCATCAAATTTGCCAAAATTTCCTTTCTGGGCTTTTGGCAAATGGCTGAAGCTGTCGACAGACTAAAAGAGCCCTGGTGGCACAGTGATTAAGCACTGGGCTGCTAAACGAAAGGTCGGCAGTTCGAACCCACCAGCTGCTCCGCAGGAGAAAGATGTGGCAGTCTGCTTCCATAAAGATCATAGCCTTGGAAATCCTATGGGACAGTTCTACCCTGTACTACAGGGTTGCTATGAGTTGGAACTGACTTGAAGGCAATGAGTTTGTTTTTTTTGGGGTGGGGGCAGGTGGTTATCTATAGACTATTGTGGGTATAGTTACCACTAGTCTTCATGGTGTCTTTAAGCAAATTAGAAAAATCACGCCTCCCACACGGAATAGATTAGTAAGAATCCGATTTCAGCTCCCACTTACTTCATTAGCCAGAAGTTTTTGTGCAGTGTAAAAACTGCAAGATCCTATACAGTGGCCCTGACTGTGGGTCTCCTGATTGGTAAATATGTGATGCAGTATACTGCTAGGTACAGGTCAAGTCAACTTTGAAAGGTCTATAGCCCCACATTATTTATCTTCTCAAGTTTGCCTAAAAGAAGGTAAGTTTTTTCCATATCCCTAGATACTCTACGCCAGAGCTTTTAAATCCTTTCTTTGCATTAGAAATTCTTTCTGAGAATCTCATGAAAACTACTGACTATCCAGAAACTGCACGTGTAGGCATGTACACACACATACACTTTCATATACGATTTTAAGGAATTCATAGGCCTCCTGAAGCCTATTCATAGACCTCTATAGCTCCTGGGTTAAGAACAGCTATTTTAAACTGTTGAATTTATTTTCCTTGGTCACCCACAAAAAACTCGGGATAAGAAGCTACACAGACACTTCCAGTTCAGAGATCAACACAAAAAAGAACAATAAAGCTAACTGAGCCAGAAAGTGCTGAGAGCACTGCCCATAACAACACATGCAGGCGATCTCAGATCCCTATGCCAAAGAAGTTTCTATGCTAATGTCTCCACATTTACCTGGCCAGCAGATTTTATCAACATTATAAAGCTTACAAGTGATCATTTTCCCATATTTAGGTAAATACCTGGCAATTCATTTCTTAATATGCGGTCTCATTATGAAAGTAATTTGAACCGGTCAGATTTCCTTCTTTGTCTTGACCTATAGAAGTTTACAAATTTCACAGTCCACTGAAGAAACTATATATTAGTTAATATCATAACCTTATATCTTATTATAACTTTGTTAGAATAAGATATAAGGTTAGTGATACAATTAACGTAATAGTAGTTACATACTAATTAATATATTGTCTCTTCATGTACTGTTTGTACTATTATTATATGTTTGTCTATGACTTGCCTCAATTTTTTTGGTGGAATAAAGATTAGAATTAATTAAGAAATATAAATTTATTTTAAAAGAACAAGAATGATTAATTAATAATGTATTAAGATTTTGTTTCTTAGGAATATGTCAGCAATAAAGCTCAACATTGAAATGAATAAACGTAAATAAATAAAACTCCACAGACAGCAGAGACACCCTCTGTGTTCAAAAGTCCCTTACCCCACAAAAAATGTTTATACAGGAGTTGGGTTAATATAAACACTCTTCCATGCAGAATTTAACATTCCCTCCTTTGTACACTCATAACATAGCATGTTGTACATCATCGATTATAGCAACTACTGCTCTATTATTTATAATCATGTTTGTATTTTTCTCTTCTACTATTTCTGGAGCTAACTTAGGAACTGGGATCCTGTCTTATTTATCTTTGTATATTTGGCATCTAGCACAAGGAGGTCCACAGTATCAGGCAAGAGTCTGTTAAAGTATTATAATCCCATTGACCGGGGTCATGTATGTCAAGGGAAATGTAAGAAATGTCACAGTTCACAAGAAAGACTGGTTCCTAAACAGATATTAAACTCGCCACCATCTTTATAACTTTGCTTCAAATCCAGTTTTCTATTAGCTCTGTTTTCCAGCTTTGGTCACTGCAAAGAGAGACCCTTAAGGTGTTCTCCCTTGAAAGGTTAGGCCAAATTTGATCGACATTTATTAATATTTGTTGAATGGCTCAAACAAAGGCAACCTCAGACAGTAAAGGACGTCCCACTAGAATAATGTATACTTCTTTATACCTATTTATCTATCTATCTATATGTATATATGTGTGTGCATGTGAAAAATCAAGTATTTTTATCATCTGCTGGAGAATTACCTCTTTTTTACAACCCTCTTTCATGTGTCTCTCATTAAGCCCCCTGACAGCATCTATGAATGTGGCAGAGTCCCAAAGTGTTAGAGTCAGGGCGCTGGATAGCTCTGACTGGCAGAATGATACTGTATTTGCATTGTCAGAGACTTACAGCAGCTTTTGAAATCTTTCAAAAATTGACAGAAAGAGTTAATTACTTAATCGCTTTGTGCCTCAATTTTCTTATCTATAAAATGATAATAATAGTAGTTCCTACCTTACAGTTATGTTACGAGGGTGAAGTTAACTAAAATATATAAGCATCTGGATACTGCTGACACATAAGCACTCAATAAATGTTAGCCATAATAATAATTACAAAATTTTCTTTTTATTAAAAGTAAGAAAAAACAACTATTCTCAGAATAAATATTGAGATAAATAATTGAGACTACTTGAAAGTATAGTTTAACATATTTTTTATCAAAACAATAAATAAAATATAGTCTGAGGGTGTTTAACTTTAGGCTGAAACACATAAACTGCCATTTTTACAGGAAAAAAAAACAGCTGAATATCAGTAATTATATAAGGCTCACCTTTACCTATGGTATATCTTTCATATCTCCAAATCATGTTAGAAAATTTACATACATTTCCCTGAGAGACATTTAAAATAATTTTAAGAAACGGAACCTCTGTCTGGAATAAGGCTTCCAAAAATAATTTTTAAATGATTAAAGTACTGTCACCATAAGCATCTTCAGTGGGATATGAAATGAATCTGATTATACTATCTAAAAGGCAGTAAATAACTTTCTGGAAAATATTAGTTTTTTAACCAGTATCGTTAAACTTTTCTACTTTAGTTCGCTAAATAGAATCTTATCTGAAAAGACTAACGCAACTGCAAAAAAAGAAAGGAAAAAAAAAAGTCTAGTGATTCCCTTTTCTTTGGCAGAGAAAGTTGGCCCAAATTATTATTTTCAATCATAAATACATTCCAATGGACATGTAAGTTTTCTCACATAGCACTTCCATTTCCTGCTTATCAAAGGTTAAGAAATATGCTTAAAGATAGGCAGTTTACCTGAAAGAGAAAATTAAAATAGTGATTCTCAGATCTGTGAAATATTAATTCCTCAAATGTAGTCATTCATTTATTCACTCATACATTCACTCAACAAACATTTATTGAGTGTCTTCTATGTGCCAAGGCAGTATTGGCTCGGAGATTAGAGGTAAAAATCATTTAGTCCTTAGCCTCAAGAACTTAGAATCCTTGACAAATTAAATAGAAAATAATAAAATATGATAATAGCTATAAAGGCTTCTACGAAAGAAACTTAGCTCAGATTGTAGTAAAACTTCCAAAGAAAGTGTCCTGTAAGCTGAGATTTGAATAAAAAGTAGAGGCTTACTAGGAAAACAGTAGGAGGAGGGTATAGTTTGGTCCCAGGGAGAAAATAGCAAAGTAAAAAAAAATAAGGATATTTGAGAAAACATGGCACGGTCAGGAAAACTGCCAAGTGACTCAGCATGGCTGGAGTGAATGGTTAAAGCAGTAGAAACAATAAGAAATACACCTAAAGAGGTCAGCAGAGACTAGATCATGAAGGATCTTGCATGTAATACTTTGGTGACAAGTTTGGATTTTACCTGGCAGATTTGCAAGTAAATGGGAAAGTGAGAGTGTGTGTACGTACAGATTTCTTTCTATTTTTGCTGTATTTATAACTTAATCAAGATAACAGAGTAGAGAACAAAAAATACGGGAAAAACAAAAACAACAACAACAGAAAACTCACCATGTTTTCCCCTAGAAATATCCACATACTGGCACAGTCTGGGATGGATAATGGTCTTAAGGATTTGAAAGCGCCCTAAAATTTTAATGGAATTTGGTGTGAGAGGAAGCCCATTGCTTCCACAAACATCATGTGGCAAAGCTGAAGCAAAGAAGGTAAAGGCGCCCATTTCAGCATCCTCCAAGGGGAACATTTTCAGAGTCTTAAATCTTCTAGAATTATCTGGAAAAAAAAGAGAATTTTATCATCAACCAACCGAACACTAAGGCAGTGTTTTCTCACCTTAATCATGATTAACAATATACAGCTTGGAAGAACATAACAATTTAAACACAGTAAAAAATATCATACTTAAAAAATTCTAAGATAATATCAAAATAAAAAAAAACCACATAAACACAAATTTATATTGAAGCTCTTAATAAATATCACGGTTCTTTAATGGCATAAAAAGAAAATGATATAATATTTCACATTCAATGAAACCCTAACAGCTTTAAGAGTTTTAGAAGTCCTTTATTACACATTCCTATCAATAAGGGCTTTTCTCCCACCCAACAGCAGCACAGTATACACTCTCCAATTTACATGTATCATTCTCCAGAACAGACCACATTTTAGGCCACAAAGCAAGCCTCAATAAATTCAAAAACATCAAAATAATACAAAGCATCTTCTCTGATCACAACGCTATAAAACCTGAAATCAGTAACAGGGAGAATAGGAGAAAAAAATCAAAAACATGGAAACTGAATAATACCTTGTTAGAAAACCACTGGATAACAGAAGAAATTAAAAATGAAATTAAAAAATTCCTAGACTCAAATGAGATTGAAAACACAACATAGCAAAACCTGTGAGATACAGCAAAAGCAATGCTCAGAGGAGAATTCATAGCAATAAACACAGACATCAAAAAAGAATAAAAGGCCCCAATCAACAGCTTAATCTACAACTTGAACAAACAGAAAAAGAGCAGCAAAAGAAGCCCATAGTCACCAGAAAAAGGAAATAACAAAGATCAGAATAGAAATAAATGAAACAGAAAACAGAAAAAGAATCAACAAGACTAAAAGTTGGTTCTTTGAGAGGATCAATAAAATAGACAATCCACTGGCCAAACTGACAAAGGAAAAGAATGAGAAGATGCAAATAACCAAAATAACAAATGAGATGAGTGACATTACAACAGAACAAACTGAGATAAAAAGGATCATAATAGAATACTATGAAAAACTGTATCCTAACAGATTTGAAAACCTAGAAGAAATGGACAAATTTCTAAAAACACACTACCTATCTAAGCTAGCACAAACTAAAGTAGGAAATTTAAACAGACCCATAACAAAACAAGAAATTGAAGAGATCATAAAGAAACTCTCAACAAAAAAAAGCCCTAGCCCAGACGGCTGCACTGGAGAATTCTACCAAACATTCAGAGAAGAATTGACACCAATCCTACTCAAACTATTCCAGAGTATAGAAAAGGAAGGAGTACTCCCAAATTCATTCTACAAAGCTAGCGTATCTCTGATACCAAAGCCAGGCAAAGACAACACTAAAAAGGAAAATTATAGACCAATATCTTTCATGAATATAGATGCAAAAATTCTCAACAAAATCTTAGCCAACAGAACTCAACAGCATATCAAAAAAAAAAAAAAAAAAAAAAAAAATACACCATGACCAAGTGGGATTCATACCAGGTATGCAAGGATGGATCAACATTAGAAATTCAATCAATGTAAATTATCACATAAATAAAACAAAAGGAAAGAATCACATGTTCATCTCAATTGATGCAGAAAAGGCATTTGATAAAGTCCAAACCCATTCTTCATAAAAATTCTCAGCAAAATATGAATAGAAGGGAAATTCCTCAACATAATTAAGGCCATACATACAAAACCAACAGCCAACATTATTCTCAACGGAGAAAGACTGAAAGCATTCCCCTTGAGAATGAGAACTAGACAAGGATGCCCTTTAACACCACTTTTATTTAATATTGTACTGGAAGTCCTGGCTAGAGCAATAAGGCAAAATAGGGAAATAAAAGGTATCCGAATTGGTAAGGAAGAAGTAAAAGTATCCCTATTTGCAGATGACAGAATACTATGCACAGAAAATCCCAGAGATTCTACAAGAAAGCTACTGGATCTAATAGAAGAATTTCGCGAAGTGACAGGGTACAAGATTAACACATAAAATCAGTCAGATTCCTCTACACTAACCAAGAGAACTCTGGAACGGAAATCGGGAAAACTATACCATTTACAATAGCCTCCCAAAACATCAAATACTTGGGAATAAACCTAACTGGGGATATAAAAAACTTATATAAAGAAAACTACAAAATAGTACTGTAAGAAATCAAAAGAAACCTATATAAATGGAAAAACATACCATACTCAGGGATAGGAAGGCTTAACATTGTGAAAATGCCAATACCACCCAAAGCCATCTACAGATATAATGCGATCCTGATCCAAATTCCAACAACATTCTTTAACAAGGTGGAAAAAATTATCACCAACTTTATATGGAAAGGAAAGAGGCCCTGAATAAGTAAAACATTGCTGAAGAAGAAGAACAAAGTAGGAGGCCTCACATTCCTGATCTCAGAACGTCCTATACAGCCACGGTAGTCAAAACAGTCTGGTACTGGTATAACAACAGACGCATAGACCAATGGAACAGAATTGAGAATCCAGAAATATATCCATCCACCTATGGTCAGCTGATCTTCAACAAAGACCCAAAGACCATTAAATGGGGAAAAGAAAGTCTCGTTAACACATGATGCTGGCAAAACTGGATATCCATTTGCAGAAAAATGAAACAGGATCCATATATCAAACCATACACAAAAACTAACTCAAAATGGATCAAAGACCTAAACGTACAACCTATAACCATAAAGATCTTAGAAGAAAAAATTGAGGAAAGCCTAGGAGCCCTAATTTATGGTATAAATAGAACAGCAAACATAACTAAAAAAGCACAAAGAGCAGAAGATAAACCAGATGATTTGGATGTCATGAAAATCAAATACTTATGCTTATCAAAAGACTTTTCCAAAAGATTAAAATGAGAACCCACAGACTGGGAAAAATTTTTTCTACGATATATCTGACAAGGGTTTAATCTCTAAAATTTACAGACAACTCCAACAACTCAACAACAAAAAGACAAACAACCCAATTAAAAAGTAGGCAAAGGACATGAATAGACACGTCACCAAAGAAGACATCCAGGCAGCCAACAAATACATGAAGAGATGCTCACGATCGTTAGCCATTCGAGAGATGCAAATCTAAACTATAATGACATACTATCTACCACCAGTAAGAATGGCATTAGTCAAAAAACAGAAAACAACAGATGCTGGAGAGGCTGTGGGGAGCTTGGAACTCTCATACACTGCTGATGGGAATGTAAAATGGTACAACCACTATGGAAAACGATGTGGCGTTTCCTCAGAAAGCTAGGAAATAGAAATACCATATGATCCAGCAATCCCACTCCTATGTATATATCCTAGAGAAACAAGAGTCTTGACATGAATAGACCCATTCACTGCAGCATTATTTACAACAGCAAAAAGACGGAAATGCCTAAGTGCACATCAACAAATGAATGGATAAACTGTGGTACATACACACAATGGAACACTACGCAAGGTTAAAGAATAACGACAAATCTGTGAAACATCTCACAACATGGATGAACCTGGAGGACGTTACGCTGAGTGAAATAAGTCATCGCAGAAGGACAAACATTGTATGAGACCACTATTATAAAAAGTCGAGAAAAGGTTTTCACCCAGACAGAAACATTCTTTGATGGTTACCAGGGATGGGCTGGGGGGTGGGTGCGGTAGGGGAGGGAAAACTACTAACTAGATAGTAGACACATACAAACTCTGATGAAGGGAGATATAATATACTATATGGGGGAAGTTAGCACAACATAATCAAGGTAAAGGAAGATATTGAAAGGTATGCAAGAGTAAAATGCAACAACAGTAAATACTAATACATATACAATCCTGCAACAGCAGTAATAACAATAATGTATGAGTGAATACATACATGGATATGTAAGCTGAACAGGCAAAGGAGTGAGTATGGAAGTACACCCATGTACATATACCTGTGTACATGATGCAAATATACCCAGGTATGCAACAGTGCACACAGGGGACACAGTCACTAAAACTTCTTAGCCATAACTGTACACCTCCTGGGCTGAGATACTGGACTTGAGGACTAGGGACTATAGTTTTGGGGGACATCTAGGTCAACTGGCATGTCATAATCCATATAGACAAAGTTCTATATTCTACCTTGGTAAGTAGAGACTGGGGTCTTAAAAGCTTGCAAGCAGTCATCTAAGATTCAACAATTGATCTCTTCCATTCAGAGCAAAGAAGAGTGAAAAACCAGAGTCAAGGAAACAAGTAGTCCAAAGGACTAACGGACCACATGAACCACGCCCTTCTGAGACCAGAACTAGATGGTGCCCAGCTACCGCTACCGACATCTCTGACCAGGACCAAAATAGTAGGTAATGGACAGAGTAAGAGAGAAACGTAGAACAAAATCCAAACTCATAAATAAGACCAGACTCAGTGGTCTGATAGAGATTGGTGGAACCCCAAGACTATGGCTCTTAGACACCCTTCACTCCCAGAGATCATATTATAGCCATACAATTGACAGGCCTATAAAATGAACAATAACACCAGTGACGAACATATACCTCAGAACAATCAACTATTCGAGACCTAAAGGGCAGCATTTTCCCAAAAGCAAAGTTCAGAAGGATGGTAGGGCAGGAAAGCTGGGCGAATGGACACGTGAACCCAGGGAGGAAGGGGGGAGAGTGCTGACACATTCAGGGGTTTGCAACCAATGTCACAAAACAAGCTGTGTATAATTTTTTGAATGGGAAACTAATTTGCTCTGTAAACTTTCACCTGAACAACAATAAAATCTTCAAAAAAAAAAAAAAAAAATAAGGCTCTTTTCTTTACCTAAAGCTTGAATAACCCACAGACCATCAAGAACCTCTCCTTCTCACAGAGAGGAAAGTCAGGAAAGAGGAAATATACCAACCAGAAACTAAATAATCAAGTCGCTATGAGTCGGAATCGACTTGACAGCAGTGGGTTTGGTTTTGGGGTTTTGACTAACACTAGGAAAATGAAACCTGGTAACATAAGGCTCTAGAATGTTAATTGAACAACAAATGAATTTTTGTTTTTGTGGTAGGTGTTTTACATAAGTGATCATCTTCACCTACTTCAACAATCCTGATAGATTGTTATTGCCTCCAGTTTATAGATAGATGTTCCATGCGTAGGGCCTGAGGGGTCCTACTTGCATGGATTCCAAAGTAAATGGTGCCTTCAGAGTTGTGTAATGGGGAAGCATAGATATTAAGAAACTTGCTCCAAACCCATTTGAATCACATCAAGGCAACAATAACAAAAAAGTTCCCCTGACACAAAATTTCTTTCACCCAGCTATCTCATTAAAGACATTCTATTAGTAAAGCACTGCCTTCTCCCCTTCTCAGTTTTTAAAATGAAAATGCTCAAATTCCAGTCCAAGATAGACCATTTTTCTCATGTCTGTCCAGAAACCTCATTTCTTTGAAAAAAAAAAATATATATATATGTATATATACACACAAAAGGAATTTTTCAAATGTATGAACTCATAACAAGGTAGAGAGCCCTGAGCTGCTGAAAAGCAAAATACATATAGAAGAGAACTGTCATAAGATACAGAAAGAAGAAAGCTACAATTTATAATACCTGAGAGGTTTGTTTGGCTTCTTCAGATTTAGTGACTTCAGACTCAGAGAAGTCAGTAACAGCAGTCAGAAGAGGGACTGAAACCAGGATGATGTGAAGGGTTCAAAAATAGGATAACTCTGTCACCAGTCCCTCAACATTTGCCAGGTGTTTACCCTGCAAGCAAAAATAAATTAAAAAATAAATAAATAAAATTCTTCCCTAAAGAAATTGAACAAAATGTCTGAAGAGAATTATAGTAGCTGATAAGGGCACTGGTGTCAAAAGCCAACTCCTCTTAATTCTGTAATTTGTAAGACCCCGATGTAATATCTGGCTCTCTACCCAGCCATTCTCAAACAAAGCAAGTCAATAAACAAGCCTTGTGCATATACACAAAGTCCCTAGACAGCCTCCCTTAACTCTTAAACAACGAATGGTTCAGGGATCATCACATAGTTGAGGTAAGACTACTGCATAAAAGGCAAAAAATAAAATAAACCAAAAATATCTGGACTTGGAGGCACCCAAAATAATTTCTGAAATTAAAAAAATAATAATAACTCAAATATATTTAGAGAGATTTGAGAAGATATTGCATTCTTTATGTAAAAGCATAAGATTATAGAAAAACATATTTCACAAAAGAGTAAGGGGAATGAACAATAAACACGAAAAGATAAACAATCTCATTAATAATCAAGGAAATGCTCATTAAAATTACATGAGAATTATAGTCACCAGATTGACAGAAATTAATAAATCTGCTAACACATAATGTTGGTGAGGCAATGGAGAAATAGGAACTCTCTTTCACTGTAAGTGGGAGTGTAAATTGGTACAATCACTTTGGAAAAAAGTTTGGCACTATTTTGCTATTCCACTCCAGCTAAAACTCTGGCTCACATACAATAACAGATGCATACAAGAAAGATCAGAGCAGGATTGTTCCTAGTATCTCCAAACTGGAAACAACATAAATGTCCAATGACAGGTGAATGGTTAAACAAGCTTTGCCACCTTCACCCAGTGGAAGACTATACAGGATGAGAAATAAGCAAACAGCATGGATAAATTATAGAAATATAACACTGAGTGAAAAAAAGTCATACAAAATTCACACCACTTTCATAAATCTAGAAAAAAAGCAAAACTAAATAATAAATAGTTCAAGAATACTTACATATGTGGTGAGACTATACTCAAAAAGCAAAGGACTAATTAAAAAAACCAAAAAAAAATTCAGGATAGGGTTATCACTGGAGGAAGAGCAGGGCTGATATTAGGGAAAAATCCACAAAAACTTCAAAAACCTTGACTAATATACTAGTTCTTAAGTGTTAGGAAATTAGTGTTCATATTATTGTTATGCTTCATAATTTTTATATATCTATATCCATCTTTATGTGTATCCATATGTGTGTGAGCTATATACTACATATTTCATAATTTAAAATAAAAAAATTAATTTTCAACAAAGACAAAGGAATTCAATGGGGGAAAGGACAATCTTTTTAACAAATCGTGATGGAACAAGATATCCACATGTTAAAAGCATGAACCTCCGTGTGGATACCTTGACGGATAATACCATCCATTAAAAATTTGAGATGGACAACAGACCTAAATGTAAAAGCCAAAACTATAAATCTTTTAAAAGAAAACATAAGAGAATATCTTTGCAGTCTTAGGCTAGGCAAAGAATTCTTGAGCTGGATACAAAAAGCATGAACCATAAAAGACAATTTTGATAAACTGGACTTTATAAAAATTAAAAACATCTCCACATCAAAAGATACCCTCATGAAAATGAAAATATAAGTGAAGACTAGGATAACTAATACACACACACACACACACACATACATGTATACATATATATATATACACACACATGCGGAACCCTGGTGGTGCAGTGGTTAAGAGCTCAGCTGCTAACGAAAAGGTCAGCAGTTGGAATCCGCTAGTCACTCCTTGGAAACCCTATAGGGCAGTTCTACTCTACTCTGTCCTATAAAGTCGCTATGAGTTGGAATCGACTTGACAGCAACAGGTGTGGTGTTTTTGGTTTTATACATATATTCATACATATGTATATGTGTGGGTATATATATGGCATTATGTATGTATATATATATTAAAAAATACCGTTGCCGTTGAGTCAATATACATACATATATCTGACATTTTTATATGTGTGTGTAGATGTATGTGTCTGTGTGTGCGTATGATAAGACTTGTACCCAGAATATATAAAGAACTCCTACAGCTAAATATCAAAAAGACAAATAAGTCAACACATAAACAAGCAAAAGTTTTTGAATATAAACATCAAGAAAAAGCAAATTAAAGCTGCAATTACATACCATTTCATACCTAACAGAATGGTGAAAATTAAAAAGGTAAGCAATACCAAGTACTGAGAAAAATGTGGAATTGGAGCTCTAATATATGGCTGGTAAGAATATAAAATGGCACATGAACTTTGAAAAACTGTTTAATAGTTTCTTCTCAAGTTAAAAATAGTCCTAAGTTATGACCCATATGAGAAAATAGAGATAGTGGGTCAAGTGAAGAATAAAAAAATCCACCATACCGGTCTGAGAGAGAGAAAGAAAGAGAAAGAGAATACAAACATATAAAATAAAGGAGAAGAAATTATGATAGAAGGAATTTGAAGGAGAATGAACTCACACCGAGACATGCCACCACAGATATTCAAAGCATCAAGCATAACTAGAAGATCTTAAACATTTCAGAGAGAAAAGAAGCAGTTCGGCTATTGATAAATTAGAATAAGACTGGCATTAGATGTTTCATCAGCAACAATGGAAGTTAGAAGACCATGAAACCTTCCAAGATTTGAAGGAACATGATTTTGATTGTATACCCAGCCAAACGATCAATTATAAAAGCAAAACAATAATTTAAAACCATATAAATATTAAAAAATAAAATCACTATCCACAAATGTTTTGTGAACATGTTTATTTTATGATGTACTTTAGCAAACAGAGGAGAAAACCAAATAATAGCAGATGTGGGGTTCAGGAAATAATAACACTTATCCAAGATTTCAATGAATATAAATCCAGGGTAGAGGCTATACAATAGGCCTAGAAAGCAATCTGTTCTAATTAAATACAAATCATTGGGCTCCAAAGGAATTCTTTCAAAAAGAGAAATAGAATGGCAGAGTCCAAGCTATACAAATAATGAGAAGGCCTGGTTTAAAAAGCGTACACTTTCCCAAGAAGAAAGCTGAAAGGCAATCATGAAAGTGAGGAGGGTTAAAAACTATGTATTTGTTCTAAAAAATAAACTTAACTATGACATTTTTTCCACTGGAGAGAGAAAAAGAATCCATTTGACCTTCATATTATAAATATTTTCCTTAGCATGGCACAAGGATCGTGCAATTAAAACATAGGAAACAAAATGAATCATAGCATACTGCTTGGTTCTAAATTGACGAATATATACAAAGCATGTATTAAAGAAAAAATATATTGTCTCAGTTATCTAGTGTTGCTATAACAGAAATACCACAAGTGGGTGCGTTTAACAAACAAATTTATTTTCTCACAGTTTAGGAGGGTAGAAGTCTGAATTCAGGGCACCAGCTATAGGCGGTCAGCTTTCTGTCACTGTTGACTGTGGTGGAAGGTCACTGTCTCTTCAGCTTCTATTTCTGGCCTCCCTGGTGATCTTCATGTGGCATCCAAGTAAAATGAAATCCTTGACAACATCAATATTTTCTTTATCATGATGTTGCTTATTGATCCAGTTCTGGGGATTTTTGTTTTCTTTATGTTGAGGTGTAATCCATACTGAAGGCTGTGATCTTTGATCTTCATCAGTAAGTGCTTCAAGTCTTCTTCACCTTCAGCAAGCAAGGTTGTGTCATCTGCACATCGTATGTTGTTAATGAATCTTCCTCTAATCCTGATGCCACATTCTTCTTCATATAGTCCAGCTTCTCTGAACTGTTTTAAAGCCCTGGAACAGAATAAGAGAATACTGCATAGTTTAAAATCAGGAAAGGTGTGTGTCAGGATTGTATCATTTTACCATACTTATTCAATCTGTATGTTGAGCAAATAATCCAATCTCCCACATCAGGCTCCTGAAACTTTCGGTATCCACACAGGAGATTGGTCACCGGCGGGACTGTGGAGAGCAACGCACATTCAAAGAGGTGTGGTTGGGAGCTGTTTTTGAGCCCACCGTTGTAGCCACTGTGTCAATCCATCTTGTTAAGGGTCTTCCTCTTTTTCACTGACCCTCTACTTTACCAAGCATGATGTCCTTCTCCAGGGACTGATCCTTCCTGATAACATGTCCAAACATGGGAGACTTAGTCTCACCATCATTGCTTCTAAGCAGCATTCTGGTTGTATTTCTTCCAAGACAGATTTGTTCATTCTTTTGGCAGTCCATGGTATATTCATTATTCTTCACCAACACCACCATTCAAAGGCATCAATTCTTCTCCAGTCTTCCTTATTAATCATCCAGCTTTTGCACGCATATGCAGCAACTGAAAACACCATGGCTTGGGTTAGGTGCACCTTAGTCTTCAAGGTGACATACAAAATATATTTTCAAAAGTTGATGTGAAAAGAGGTAGTTTACATATACTATTTAGAATTATAGAAGTAATCAATATGAAAACCAAAAATTGTGATAACAATCATTCAAAAATTTAGAGAGGAGAGGCTGTGTATGGTGTGAGCTGTCATGTTGTTGTTAGTTGCCGTGGAGTCAATTCTGACTCATGAAGACCACATGTACGCAGAGTAGAACTGCTCCTTACGGTTTTCAAGGCTATGATTTCTGGATGTAGATGTCATAAGTCAAAAAAAAAAAAAAAGAATTAGCAGTTTAACTTATTACTCAACATAAATATCAAAATTAGAAAAGAAAAGGTTAAAAGTTAAAAGTGGTTATCTTCGAAGAACAGAGTAGGAAAGATGAGATAGCGAAACCGTTAGATTTTATTATACAATTCTACCACAGTATGCTATTTGATTTTCAATTATATGCCTCTATTACTTAGATGGAAAATGAAAAACCAAAGCAACCAAATAAATAAGATGCAAAGGATTTGAAGAGATAAAGCACTATGTTAGCATAGTACAGCTCAGTGTTCTGCTTCAACCCTGTTGAAGCTGATGGGTGTACACAGAAAGGCTCACCAAAAAATACACAGACACACACACACACGATAAGTAGAAGATAGCTAAAGATGGAGGATGACAGCTGAGGTGAGAGGTTAGGTTGAGAATAAACATAATGTAAGTAGTTGGGTTTGAAAATTAATTCATCCAACAAGCATGTAAGTTAAATCATTAGGCTGCTAACCAAAAGACTGGAGGTTGAGTGGACCCAGAATCGCCAAGAACAAAAGTCTAGTGATATACTTGTGAAAAATCAGCATATCCGTAGTGAGAACTACGGAGCCTAGTTCTACTCTGACACACGTGGGGTCGCCACGAGTGGGGATCCACTACAGGTTAACAGGTTTATCAACAAGTCGGTTTCCATCCCCCCCCACCCCAACCCGCTGGGCCAATCACAGTGAACAAGACACAATTTCTGCTCTAAAGAATTTGGAGTCCAATGCCTCAAATGGAGAGAAAATGTAAAAAAATGGGGCAAATGATGATTTCATCATGAATAAAACAGTTTACACATTTAACTGGAAAATGCTACTAGTCGTTTATTTTATATAATCTTCCCTCAAAAAGTTGACTTTGTCCCAAGTAGAAACAGGAACAAGGAAGTGGCCTTAGAAAGCAACCATTGACAATCCTAAAGCGACTTCCTTCCACTTTTTCACTTCTTCCCATTGCACAGGGGAATGTTCAACTTGGACAATGGACTAAACTCTGACAACCAGAAACAAACCAAAGCAATAGTTCGCATCTGTAGTGAACAATGGAGGGGTAGATTCTGTATTGACTAACCTCTTCTTTTATCCTTCCTTTGAACCAGTAGTGCAGTGGTTACTTTTAAAGAGCTGTCTACAGTACCCAGAGGATTAAGGTAAACCTGTGATAAGGTAGAAGGCAGCTGTAGCTAGACATGGAGATAGTACCCAGCAGCAAGAAGCTCCGCAGCTCCTCTATAGTTTCCGCTACGGACACGCAGGGCCACTCGCTGCACCTGACGTAATTCTACTTCCCACCAGACCCACTCACTATGACAGAAAACTAGGATACCCGAGTACCTGCCTCTGACTCTGGGGAAGCAGGCAGGCACACAAACAAGGGGGATGAAGCTTCTATACAGGACCCCGACACTGCCGCTGCGGCTGGCGTTGCGGCTGCTGTTTAGTGCACCAGTCCCTGCACTTGAGGAGCTTCTACAAAAGACACCACGCCTGGAGCGCTGGGAGCTCAGAGGTTGCGCTGGGCCTGCGAGCTTAATCACCTGAAATTTCCAGCTCAGAACCCGGCCAGAAGCACAAGGCCTGGCTCGGCCGCTGACAGTTCCCAGCCTTTTCCCTTCCCCGCCCCTCCCTCAGACTCAGCCCGGCCGTGTCCTTGGACTTCACAGCCTCCGCGACGCAGCCCGGAGGAAAGTCCCCGACTTCCGGTGCACTACCCCTTGCCTGATCCGGCGACAAAATGTAGCGACCGAAGAGGAAGTGCAAGGACGGTGCTGATTGAGGAAATGGGAGGCGGGGATCGTGATTTGGTTTGTGTACAAGACTGCGCAAAAGGAGGAGGGACAGAATTTGGGATTTAATTTGTGCATAGCTCAGGCATTTAGCGGGGACACCCCGCTGGGTCCTTTTCCATTGCCATTTTGTGAGGGAGGCTGTACCAGCTACGCGGGCCCGAGGCTATCTCGGAACCACAGGCCACGGATTCATGTGAGTGACGACCGCTACGGTGTGGGGGAGGTGAATTGCGACCGTAGGTGTTTGTGTTTCCTTGCTCGCGTCTGGGAGAAAGAACATGCCCAACGCATGCTAGTGGGAAATCTGCTTGCCCCAGAAGCAATTTTGGCATGAGGTAGTAGGGAAGAGCTTGAGACCTCCTGAAGGAGCCAAGTTTAAGAAATGGGATGCAGGGTCCGAGGGAAGGGTTGCATGGGAAATGATATGTTCACAGACATGTTTACTTTCATGTAAATGTGTGTATCTGAGGACTTGGATGGGGGTGGGGGAGACAAATTCATTCATTGATAGGTAGCTATAAAACACCCCCATGGCGAAGTGTTTAAGCGTTCCTCTGAAAGTGGGATGTTCAAACCCACCAGCAGCTCTGGGGAGAAAAGACCTGGCGCTCTGCTGTGGCGATCTGCTCGCGTACAGATTGCAGCCTAGGAAACCATATGGGGCAGTTCTACTCTGTCTTAAAAGGATCGCTGTGAGTCGGAATAGACTCCAGAGCACACAACAACAACATGCTGGCCCAGATGGCCTGCACTCAACTACTAACCTAAAGGTTGGCAGTTTAAACCCACCCAGCGATGCAGGGAGAAAAGGCCTGGTGATCTACTTTCATTAAGATTACCGCCAGGAAGGTCCTATGGAGCAGTTCTACATGGGGGCGCCATGAGTCACAGTCTGCTTTATGGCGACGGGTTTGGTTTTTTGGTATTTTTGTTATTATCATTTTCATCTTGGATAATCATGAAATAGGATGCATTTTTGCATATTAGTAGCTCTGAAGAGAGTCAACTTTTTAAATTTTGCTTAACCTGTCCAACCCTAGAAGTTTCTTTTTCTGGAATGTCTATCGCTTTGCAAAGAGCTAGTGTTCCACTAAAGACATATGGGAAATACTGGACAGTTTTATAACTTTTGGTGATTATATGTTAAAAGCATTTAATCTTCCTCTCCACCACCATAGTACTCAAAGTAGAATTTCTCCTTTAAATCAAGCAAATTATCTAAAACTAGAACTCTATTTCTAAATTGAGATTTTAAGAAATACTAACACTTTGGTGTCAAATTCTCCAATGTATCTTTTAGGTGTTTTGTTCTACTTAGTAGGGAAAAGTTAGGAAACAAGGAAGCGGAATAATTAACAGGTAATTAACAAAGAATACTACACAAACTCTTAAAAGCAAAGCACCACAGCACAACTGCTGTGTTTTCCTCTAATGGTTAGAATTTCTAGCCCAAAATGTATCTCCTGAAATCATCTATAATGTAATTAATACATATTTGAGTGGAAAATCGACCAAATGGAATTTCAACAGTTTTAAAATTCTTACCTGCAGAAGGTAGTAGGTAGTACTTTTAAAAGAAAACTATCACAGATGTTTGGAGGCTGACTGGTTTGCAGACATTTAGAGGTTTTCCAGCTTCATGTTTCTTAACCTTCCTTCAGGCAAGTGAATTTTTTTCATGCTGTGTTTTTGTGGAGTATATAACTAATTTTTTATTACGGTTTCGTTCAAGTGAGTATTTTTCTTAATGATCGTACTTAGAATATCATTTCATTTACTGATACGGTATGATCTGTTTATAATTACTGTTTAGACTTTAAAGCTGTTTCTTGTTTCTAAAATTGTGAATATATATTAAAATAAAGCCTTCAGTTGAAATTCAGTTTGTACTGAATGTAAAATTAAAAATCATAATGGAGCAGTTGGCACACTATAGTGAAATGAGCACTGGTTTAAATGGTAAAAGAATTGTCTGAACTTAAGCAGTGTTGCTACTAACTAGCACTGTCGTCCTGAATGTAACCCCACTTTTTAAAAATCTCTCCCAGTTAGTCTTTTTTTCTCATTGGTCTGAAAGCTGAGGGAGTGCAGAGATCATGTTTATTTTTGTTCTTTACTATAGACTCAACACATGGTACAAAATAGACTATGAGTAGAGCTCAGCTCATGAACTTAATTACTTTCAGGGACCAGGCAGGTAAGATAAATGGCAGGCATTTGGAGTGGTGAAGTCTGTATATGCCTTTCTTAAAGGCATTCAGATTGAGTTATTTCAAACACTCTTCTCTGGAATACAAAAGCATCCCTGGTCTGCAGGGTGACAGTTTTCAATCCCTAGAAGAGACTAGAGGTTAGAATCAAACCCTGAAGAATATCAGCATTAAAGGGACAGATCAAGAAAAAGGTGCTCTAGAAGACAAACGGAGGTAACAAGGAAACCAAAAAAAAAAATTAAAAAATCCTGTTGCTGTCAAGTCGATTAAAACTGCCCAATAGAGTTTCCAAGGAGCTGAAAGTATCCCCATTTTATGAATTAAGAAAATGAAGCATAAAGAAGTTAAGTAATTTTACCAAAGTCACACAGCCTGTTAAGGATGTGATTCAGCTAAGGTTTGTTGGGTGTAAATACTTTGTTTTAAGCACTGTGCTCTTCTGTCAGCGGTAGTGATCATTATCTGCATATTACTGGAAAACACTGACATAAGGCATTTCTTATTTTTTAAAAGATTTAACTGGCATTTAATCAGCAAACACTAGAAAGGTTGTTTTTATCTTTACTTTAAGAAAAGGATTGGCCAGGTAAGTTTATGATTGACTT
>NW_004444007.1:8324364-8329118 GCF_000243295.1 Trichechus manatus latirostris
AGTACACTCCTCCTTTCTGCTCCTGATTCCCCATGTCCATTCAACCAGCTCCTAACCCTCTCTGCCTTTCCATCTCACCTCTGGACAGAAGCTGCCCCTTAGGTCTCTTGTATCTACTTGACTAAGAGGCACATTCTTCACGAGTATCACTTTATGTCCCACAGTCCAATCCAATCCCTGTCTGGAGAGTTGGCCTCGGAAATTGTTTGAGATCTGGGCTGATAGAGAAACCAGGGCCCATGCTTTCCAGGGTACCTCAAGTCTCAGTCAGACCATTAAGTCGATCTTCTTACTAGAATTTGAGTTCTGCACCCCATCTTTCTGCTGCTTTGTCGGGGACTGTGTTGTGTTCCCTGTCAGGGCGGTCATGGGTGGTAGCCAGGCACCATCTAGTTCTTCTGGTCTCATGCTGATGAAGTCTCTGGTTTATGTGGCCCTTTCTGACTTTTCAGTCTTTTTACAAAATGTGTGAGAAAGAGATAAAGTAGTATACATTTTAAAACTAATTTCAGTTGTATTTAAACATTTTTTTAAATAGGTTTATATTTTAAAGTCAGTGGATGAAGTAGTCAAACTTGGGATTTGTGAATATTGCAGTCAGTGTGTGTGTGGTTAAGGACATGGACTGTGGAGTCTGGCAGAACCACATGTAACTATTTCACTCGGGGCAAGTTTCTTTATCATTCAGCTTCAATTTTTTTTCTTTAAAATGAGGTTAATAATATACCACAGTGACTCACAGCTGTGAGAATTAAATGAGATAATATACATAAAACTTTTACTATCGTGTGTAGCATACAGTAAACGTGTTTAGAAATGTATGATATTGTAGTTAATAAGATCACTGGTTACAGTGTTAAAGGTGTAATTGAAAGAATTACTAAAAAGCTAAAATGAAATCATGGCAGAAAGGAAATCTTGAGAGGATAGAAGGGATAAGAACAATTAAAAAATGAAAAGACAAAAATGATTATGCTGGATTGCTTGCTGGTAGTATTCTACTTAGGAAATCTGATTTTAAAAAATGTGATATGATGTCAGTCTGCTGTTAGCTTTTTAGATTAGCTAACTTGCTTCTTGTGGTAGTTTAATGAAGGAAATCTGTTCTATTAAGTGGCTCCAGAACTTGCATCTCAAAGCCTATGTCTTTTAATTCCCACTTAGAACTCATATTTTGAAATAATATATTAGCTACATTTGTTAAATAATAGTTAATTCATTCTTTCTTGAATTTTTTTGATGCTTAGACTAATTGGAATTGCCGATTATTATAGGTGCTTCAAACGAAATATTTCCACTCATTATCTTTTCCACTCTGAATCTGCTCCATGTTCCCTTATCTCAGTGAAAGGCCCTGCTAGTTTCAGCGGCTTTTCCACAAACGTCTCACTGCTTATTTCTTAAATAACTTCTTGAGAACTCACTTTACTTTGGCTTTTCTGCTCTACCTCAACCCTTTTTTCCATATTGTATCCAGTCATCTTTTTCCTGCTTAAAACCCTTCAGTGTTTCGCTGTTGAACTTGACCTTGTGCTCTTCCATCCACCCCCTTTTCTCTCCCCATATTGATTTATAGAAAACATCCTGTCTGCTCTTTTTCACCTCCAAGCTTCTAATATATTGCTGCTTGTACTTAGAACACTTTCTTCATTCTTCTGCTTCCCTTCCCGCCACCTCCACCCCCCTTTTTTTCCTGCCTGATTTTTACTTATCCCTGGGACTTAAGTTTGATATCTCCCCTCTCAGAAACCTTCCATGACCTCCTAGTCTCCATTAAGTTGCTCCTCTTAAGTGTTGCTATAACTTTATACTTGTGATTACCTCTTCCCCCTTACTTCCTCCAGTAGATAATGAATTCCTTTTGAGTGGGAGACTTTATTGAGTTCACAGGGTCTGCTGCAATGACTGACATATAATACTAGATGCTCAACAGTTTATTGAGTTAATGAATTTTTTTGAAGTACTACACTTAAGTGATATAATGACAGTTAAAAATAAAAAGACCAAAACTAAATTCACGTGAAAGAGTGATTTCCATTTAGCTTTTTGAAATATTTCAAATAGCTTAAAGATACTTATTATTTTATTGAACCTCTAGATTAACATTCATTCCCCAATAGAATGAGTCTTCCTTCTGCCTCTTCTCACACTCACCTTTTGGCCACTTGCCTGTATGTATGCCTTAACCATCCCATACGTGTATACATGTGCATCCACTTGAGCCTCAAGGATAAGGTACATGAGGTAGTTTGTTTAAAATTTGATATTTTATTGAACTTTAGAAAATTTTATTCTTTGAAGGTAGTGTCTCTGATCATATATAGAGCTAATTCAATTAAAGACTTGATTTTAGGAAAAAGTTATGTGACTTGATTATTTTTCATTCAGTTTGGAAGTGAGCTTTGTAGTTGTTGATTTTGTCTTTTAAATCTAATTCACATTATTAAACTTGTAAAGCTGTGTTTATTTTCCAAATAAAGTTTGCAGATTAGTACACTTAGAACTAATGTTGAGCTTTTAAATTTATTCACAATATGACATTTTTGCCGTTAAAACTTAAACTGTAATTTCTAAACTCTCAAACCCATCTTTAGAACTAACATTACTTAAATATATTTTAAACTCCTTTAGAAAATGTCAAAGCAATATTTATAAGACCCTGAGTGAAATAGCACATGAATATATTTTGTGATCCATCTTCCTCTCTGACTATTCATAACCCATGATATTCTAAAAACAGCAAATGGCTCTCAGCATTTGAGAAAAGTTCTGTCAGCGCACAGCTAACTAGAAGGTAGTCCAAAATATCCGAAATATCTTTAGATGTCACAAGACAAGTTTTTCATATTGGCATCATGAGTAGTATTTCCAGATAATCAGTTGTCTAGGAGTAGAGAAAAAGTAGACACTGGTTAACAGCTGGTGCATTTTATGATCATTCCTATTATTCTGCCAAGAAAACTTGATTATTGCAAGAGAAGTGGCTGTCTTAGCAGATGTTTCCTCCTCTTCTCTTTTAATGAGGCTTCCTCTGTAATGGTATTGTCGATATTATGGCAGTTAAAATAGTTAAAAATAATGTGATACGATACTGTATGATATGTGTCATCATTGTATGATTTATGAAAACTGTTGGAAAACTATTATGGCATAACCAATGAGGACTTTGTAAGTAATTAGAATGCAGAGCTTTCTCAGGTTTCAGTGCTGTTTAGTTAAGTTTGTGGTTCATTGAATTTTTATTATTTTTTCCCTTTCCTTAAACCAGAACCATTTATGTCGTTCTCATAAAACAATTCTTCTCTTGATATTCTTGTCCAGTTGTGTGCCTCTGGCAAACTAGTATGTATGGCTCATTCTGGATTACTTTGCCTTCTGAACTAGAGCCGAGAGCTGTTAAACCAATCCTTAGAAAAACCTTCACAGGGCCTTCAAACTGAAATTTACTTGGTTCCATTTAGTTCCACTGAGCGTTCCTTCTGTTTGTACCATTTCCTTAATCTCAAGTCTGTTATTTTTACAGTTTCCACAGTGATGAATGCAATGTCTGTTTGTAGGAAAAAGTCTGCAAAGATAATTCAGTTCACTGTTTTCTTCTTGTACTCCCAAGGACAGAAGTCCTTGAATATATATTTTGTACACTGTTGTCAACACAAAATTCAGAATAATGCAAATATGTTAATATTTATCACTCCCATAGATTATACCACTTGCAAATTAATGTGTACCTTAACCAAATTTTCTGAGTACAATATTTGCTGTGTCTCTATTCCTTAAGCAAATGTAAAAATCATACTGAGGAACCTAGAAAATATCATAGCATTAGGTAACATTCTATACTGAGATCTTTTTGAAGGTGAGGATTGTATCCATACATTTTCTTTTTTTGTGGTTCTAAAATTTTGCCCAGAGCCTGGCATAGTAATAGTTAACTTCCACTTATCTGCTATGTGCCAAAAATCGTGTTAGTTTCTCATGGTTTCTTACTTTGCCCCACCTCAACCCTATGCGATATGTTAAATTATCCAAGTTTCACAAATGAGAAAACTGAGACTCACAGAGGTGGTATAGCAAGGTTACACAGCTGTTAAGTGGCATAGGATAGGCGTAGACTTGAGGTCTGATTTCCAAGTCCATGTTCTTTTTACCCCTCTTGTAATAAGTTTCAGTAGGTCTGAAAGGGGGGATGATACTAGTATATACCTCGTAATAAGTTAATATTTATAAAATGGTTAGAAAGGGCCTGACAAATAATAAAGACAAAGTAAACGCTAGATATCATTATTATTCATCAGGAAATTTGAGATGACATGTACTGTCATCCGTAATTATTTCATATGAGAATGGTTTTGGGAAATCACTGTCCGCCCTGTCTGTTCTCATTATTTTAACATTCCAAGGCCTAAATATGTGTTTTCTGCTAACATTTCTCCTTATTACTATCATGCTTTCTCTTTTTTTCTTTATTTTTCATACTTCATTTATCCAATCAATTGGTTTAAAATACCCCTATTTTTACTAATATTACAAGTGATAGAGATTTCTCAGTCCTAATTTTATTTACCAATTCACCATTAAAATTAGACCTTAGAGGTTCTGGGCAAAATGGCGCTCTAGGCAGAAGCACCACGCCATCCCTCCACAGCAAAGATCCGAAAAACTAAGCCGAACAGAGAATACAACAATCCTGAAACCCTGAAACATCAAATGAAGAGATAAAGAACTCAGCCAAGCACCAAATGGAGTGAGAAAAC
>NW_004444007.1:8336006-8387682 GCF_000243295.1 Trichechus manatus latirostris
ACAACATGTGTACTACTGTTTCATGAGAAACTATTTGTTCTGTAAGCCTTCACCTGAAGTACAATAAAATATTAAAAAAAAAGAAAAAAAATTAGACCTTAATCTCAGCAGTTTTTGTAAATTTATAAACAAAAATAGAAATTTATACTTGTTTTATACTGTATTTACATATTATAGTTAAACATATAGATATGTATGTAACATCGTGCAGTATTTTAAATTAAAGCATAACAATTATCTAAAAGATGGACTGTGTTATATACATTTTTGTATTTGAGTGATAGGCAGATACGTACATTTGATTAGTCTGATAACCCATTACCTCCTTTTGTCTATGGGGGAGATGTTTTTTACTGAACATATTAAAAAAAAAAAAAAAAAGGTTTTTTATACAGTTCACTTCTTAAACTTGTTCAAACTAAATTTAGTAGGTGACTATTAAATCATCTCTTGCCAAACTGAAATTATTACATAGCTTGACTAGATGTTGCATTTTGGTGTCAGAAGTAAACTGTTAAATGGCAGGTCTTTTCATGTTATAAACCTTAATCTTTTAACACCTTTTGATACAATGATTTTGAGGATTATGTTTTCTCATTTATATTTTCTATCACTTTCATTCCCTTTTTTCACTTCCGTTTATTACGTTGTTTCCTCTTAATAGTTATGTCTGTATCTTCAAGTGTTCCGCTCATTTGTGCTTCTGTGTTTTAAAACATGGTATTCTTTCTTCATAAGCTTATGCCTGTTTTCAGTATGTTTTGCAAAAGTCTTATTTCACTCAGTTTTGTAACTGTATATAACAGGTGGTTAATCTATTTATCAACTCAGTGAAATTATACTTTATGTCATTTTTTCTTGTAGGCTAGAATTTATATCTTTTGCAGATTACTGTTAATCTCAGAAGATTTCAAACTCTTGTGTGTGAGGACGGGCTTGAGTTTCATGTTTTGCTTCTTCAGCAACTTGGTTGTTGTTGGTGAGGTGACTTTGTGGGCCTGTTGGCTAATTTATGGGAACTAAAATTTATGGGAACTATTTTACATTTAAATCTGTTATTTCGTAACTAAGATACTAGTCTACTGTTTGTAACTTTTTTGGCAAACTTTGAAGTTTGCATAAGACAGTTTCAAACCGTATTTTTCTGAAGTGTATTACCAGTTTGGTGCTCATCTTATTCATCTACTTTTTTCTTTGCCAGGGAAGTAAAAGTTAAAGATTATGCCAGATTAAATACTGGTTGTATTATTGTTGGTGATAGCTGTATTTCACCTATTGAATATATTTCATTATTATGTTAGCCCAAAATAGATGAACTAAAAAGAATGCTGTAACTCAGGATAGTAAAAGTTCAGAAAACAAAAGTTTTTTTACTTTAACTTGCTTGATCCATCCACTTATTTTTTTTCTATAAAATTCTAATTTTGTAGACATTTGAGAAACACAACAGAGTATTCTGTGGGCTTACTTGGTAAGAGTGGCAGAACTGTAAAGATGATCTCTTCATTTTGAATTTCTGTCCTTTTTTTATGTCTTCATTGTTCTAACTTAGTAAAGTAATAGTCCATGTGCATGTGAAAAATGAGTAGTTCACTACGACGTTTTAGGATAACTCCTAGTTAGATTTTCTTCATTACTAACAACTTTGTAGTTTTGTTTTTAAATTTGGCGGTTTCTATATCATATATATTTTCAATTTTAGCAGAAATGTTTTGAGAATTGACTTTCTTTTTATTTAAAAAAGTAAACTTTTATATGGGCTGAATATTGTGTAATAATTAGAAATTTTAAAAAAATCTTTTGTATTATTTGTCCATGAGCCAATTTTTCTCTCTATTCAAAAAATTTCACGACTTACTATGTGCTGTTTCATTTCTATAAAATCAGAATTATTCCAGCAATGTGTATGATGTTATACTTTGAATTGTAAATTATAAAGTAATATTAAACCATGTCAAAAGAGTAATTTTTACTGTTATTAGTGATTAACCCTCTCTTTTGTCATTGTGATTATTTGTTTTAATATTTGACACTTCAAACTTTAACATGATGAATTAATCTCAGAATATTTGCTGATATGTATTTTTCTGCAGGATTTTTAAAATTTCTATGAATTTATTGTAATATTAAGATTCTAGTAGAATTTTCTTTTATAAATATAGAGTGTATACCAATGTTATTTCTGATTGGGCATATGATTAATGTGGATGTTTTCCTAATTGTTAATCTTTTTTTTTCTTTTATTATTTACCTTTCCTAATTCTCAAGTTCCTCCTGAAAATTGTACGTAACTGAGAAAACAGAATTATGCAGTATAAAAAATACCATATAAAGAAGCAGTTCTATGACTCTTTTCTTTGGAACACAGGTGTAATACTCAAATTATAGCTTAATTCAGATTATTATTATTATTTTCCCTTAGTGCTCCTGTCCTGTGTCTTAGTATTTTGCAGTATTTTAAAGTTTTCTTTGAAAGTTTCCAACCTAAGCTGTGGTTAATAGCATCACTTCTGCATTTAGCAAGAACGTAGTTTTCCCCTCTCAAATACATGAAGGAATTAGTCTACTTAACATTTCTGCCTTTTGTTTGGTTTGCTGCTTTTCATAGGAAAAGTGTTTTTCTGACATATTGATCCGTTGAGATAGAAAATATTTTTCCTTATAGACTGCTTTTTCACAGTGTATTATTTGATAAATTTATTCCTTCCACAGTGTAGTTTATCACTTTTATTTTTAATTTAGGATTTTCTGCCGTTTCTTTGCAAAAATGGCAACCAGTGATGCTGTTCTGAAGAGACTGGAACAGAAGGGGGCAGAGGCAGATCAAATTATTGAGTATCTGAAGCAGCAAGTTGCTCTTCTAAAGGAGAAAGCAAGTAAGAAAATTTAACTTTCTAAGGAGATACTTAAATTGAACCTGTATATTGAAAGAGCAAAAACAGATCTGTTTACCACGTAAGTTACTACTAAACTGTATTATTTTAAGACTTCTAAAGGAAGAGTAGTATAAAGTTTAAAATAAATTGGTATAGAATTAGACTTCAGAAATGAAGAAAATTAGACAAAATAAACTATGAAGTTGAATATCTCCTCTAAATTTGTGTAGAGGAGAATGTACATACTTTCATATTATTCTCTACTAAGGCTTTTTCTGAGATGATTTTTACAGGGAAATATTTCTTTAAGTTTTACTTAGAAATTGCTCTTTTATATACAGAAGTACCAAGCCTGAATTTCTACTGTTGAGACTTAGGCTGGTTTAGATTTATGTTTATTTTATTTTTTAATACTCAATTTTCTCAATTCCCAGTGTTAATGCTGGAATAAATATTCCAGAGTCTGTTGTCATCACTAATAAAAATAAATGCTTTTGTCTCACACTTAAGACTGCAAGTGGCTTGGAAAAATTCTACATTTACTTTCCAAATACTTTTACCTTTATAAATTTTTTAAAGTTTAAAATACCATTTTAATTATTTAGGTTTTATATTGTTTCCAAGGGTTTTTATTCTTATTTTATTAAAATTCTTAATATTTCTCTCTTTATCTTTCTTGATATTAGTAACATTAGAGACTCGTAAGAATCCACCTCAAATATCTTCATTTTGTGAAAACTCTAGCTCAAATAAATTACCATTAACCGTAGTGAAAACTAATTTTAGAGAAAGATATTTATAATTCAATTAAAAGCAGCATTTGGTAAACAATTTTTGAAGACTCTGGGCCTACTAAGGTGACCTAATTAACATTCAACATATTTAGGTCTGGGTCTTTCACTAAAGACCTTTGTGATTTTGAGCAAGGCATTTAATTTTTTTTATGTATGTTAGTAAGATGAAGAGATTTGAGATGATCGGTGCTTCTGTGTGATACAATGCATGGTATAAAGTACATTCTTTCTCGTAGGGGTGGCCATTGTCTACTATCTTTACTAACATTTCAATTTTGCTAATTAAAAAGAACTTTCTTGTGCTGCTACATGTTTATCTTCACCTTTATCATTATTCCTTGGCATTCTATTCTTAGTGGTTTTCATTCTCATTGTCCCTATTTTATAATAAATATTTTGTAAAGTTCCTTTTAGTATCCTGTAAAGAAAATATTTTTTAAATAAATTAACCTACTTACGCACAAAATTTCAAAACAGTTAATATGTAATATTAACCCTTGAACCTTGAACGCCAGAAGGAAAAGGAATGACATGTTTAAAGTGCGGAAAGACAAGAAAGGTCAATCAGGAATTCTATCTGTAACAAAACTGTCCATCAAAAATGACAAAATTAAGATATTCCCAGCTAAAAAAAGTTAAGGGTTTTTTTTTTATGACCAGATATAACCTACAAGAAATATTGTAGTCCTTCAGATAAAAAGGAAAGGACACTAAACAGCAGCTTGGAGTCATACAAGGAGGGAAAAAATTCTCTGGTACAGGTAATTTCATGGGCTAGTATACAGGCCAGTTTTACAGTTACTTTGGATTTGTAACTCTAGTTGTTGTGTGCTACATGACTTAAAATGACAAATGCATAAAAAATCATAAATGTATCTTATTGGGCTAATAATGTATAAAGTTATAATCTGTGATAACATAAAGGGGGAAGAAGCAGTATAGAAATAGATTTTTTGTATGTTATTAAACTTAAATCGGTATGAATTTAAATAGGTTGTTAGAATGTTAGGATGTTAAAAGTAATCCCCACGGTAACTACAAAGAATATATTCAAAACTATACGCAAAAACAAATGGGAAGGGAACCAAAATGATTTACTACAAAAAGCAACTAAACACAAATGATGGCAGCATTGGAGGAAATAAGGGACAAAGAAGGCATAAGACATATGATCCATGTATATACTGTCTATAAAAGACATATCTTAGACCCAAAAACATATAGATAGAAAAAAGGTTGGAAGAAAGCATTCCATAGAAATAGTAACCAGAGAGAGACTATATTGATGTCAGACAGAATAGACTTCAAGTCAGAATCTGTCCTGAGACAAAGAAGGAGATTATATAATGATAAAAGTGTCAATTCATCAAGAAGATATAGCAATTATATATGCATCTATCATCAGAGCCCTAAAACATATTAAGAAAACTGACAGAATGGAGAGATAGACCATTCTAAAATAGTAGTTGGAACATCAATACACCACTTTCAATAATGGACAGATACCTAGAAAGAAGATCAATAAGGAGAATTTGAACAACTCTTAATCAGGTCTCACGTGTACAGAATGAACACTCCACCAACAATAGCACAATATACATTCTGCAGTGCAAATGGATCGTTCTCCAGGATAGACCGTATTTTAGGTCACAAAACAAGTCTCAGTAAATTTAAAAAGACTCAAGTCATACAAAATATATTCTCCCACCACAATGGAATGAAACCAAAATTAACAACAGAAGGAAATTATACAAATATGTGTAGTTAAGGAATATACTAGTAAACAACCAATGAGTCCAGGAAGAAATCAAGAGAGAAATCAAAATATTTAAAGGCAAATGAAAGTGAAAGCACAAAATACCAAAATCTAAGGGATGCAATGAGAGTAGGACTCAGAAATGTTTAGCTGTAGACACCTACATACAGGGAGCCCTGGTGGCACAGACACTAAGCACTCAGCTGCTAACCAAAAGGTTTGTACTTCAAACCCACCAGTCACTCTGCAGGAGAAAGATGTGGCAGTCTGCTTCTGTGAAGATTTACAGCCTTGAAAACTCTCTGAGGCTGTTCTACTCTGTTCTTTGGGGTTGCTCTGAGTCAGAATTGACTTGACAGCAATGGGTGTAGACTCCTACATTAAAAAAGAAGGAGGATATCAAATCGGTAACTTAACTTTACAACTTGAGAACCTAGAAAAAGAACAGCAAATGAAATCCAAAACTAGAAGGAAGGAAAAACAAAAATCAGAGCAGGAATAAATGAAATAGAGAATAGAAAAACAGTAGAATCAAGGAAACCAGAGATTTGTTCTCAAAGAGATCAATAACATCAACAGACCTGTAGCTGGACGGACAAAAAGAGAAGATGTAAATATCTAAGATCAGAAATGAAAGTGGGAATATTACAGTTGATAACTACAGAAATGAAAAGGATCATAGAGAATACAATGGATATAATTGTACGCCAACAAATTAGATGTTGTTGATTAAACAGACAAATTCTTAGAAACACCTAAGTTGACTCAAGAAGAAATAAAAAATGCCGATAGACCCATAACAAGTGAAGAGGTTGAATCAATAATCAAAAACCTCACTACAAATAAAGTCCTGGATCAGATGGCTGCACTAGGGAATTCTATCAATCATTTAAAGAATAATTGACACCAAACCACAAACCTGTTGCCGTCAAGTCAATTCTGACTCATAGCGACTCTATAGGACAGAATAGAACTGCCCAATAGGAATTCCAAGGAGCAGCTGGTGGGTCTGAGCTGCTGTCCTTTTGGTTAGCAGCCAAATGCTTAATCACTGCGCCAATCCTTCTTAAACTTTTCTAAGAAAATACAAGAGGAGGGAACACTACCTAACTCATTCAGTGAGGCCAGCATTACCCTGATCACAAAGTCAGACAAGGACACCACAAGAAAAGAAAGCTACAGACTAGTATCTCTTATGAATATAGATACAGAAATCCTCAGCAAAATGCTAACAGACTGAATCCAACGATGTATTAATAGTATTATACACCATGACCAAGTGAGATTTATTCCAGGAGTGCAAGGGTAGTTCAGCATCAGAAAATCAGTTAATGTAATATGCTACATTAATAGAACAAAGGATAAGAGCTATGTGATCATCTCCATAAATGCATAAAAGACGTTTAACAAGATCCAACATTCTTTTGTGTTAAAAAAAAAAAAAAAATAGCAAACAAGGACTGGAAAGTGAATTCCTCAACATGATAAAAGATATGAAAAATCCATCACTAACATTGTACTCAATGGAGAAAAACTGAGAGCTTTCCCTTTAAGATCAGAAACAGCAAGGATGCCCATTTTCACCACTACTGTTCAATATTGTACTAGAAGTTCTAGCCAGAATAATTAGCCAAGAAAAAGAAAATGTATCCAAGTCAGAAAGGAAGAATTAAAAATATATTTGCAGATGGTATGATTATATATGTAGAAAATCCCAAAGATTCCACTAGAAAGCCACTAGAGCTAATGAATTAATTCAGCTAAGTAGTAGGGTACAAGGTCAACATGTGAAAATTAGTTGGGTTTCCATATACCAGCAATAAGCAGTCTGAAAAGGAGATGAAGAAAATAGTTCCATTTACACTAGCATCTAAAAGAATAAAATATTTAGGAATAAATTTAACCAGGGAGGTAAAAGACATATACACCGAAAATTGTAAAACATTACTGAAAGAAACTAAATAAGGCCTAAATAAATATAAGGACATCTTGTGTTCATGAATTGGAAGACTTAATATTAAGATGTCAGTGCTACCCTACACAAAGTTTTCTATGGATTCAACTCATTCCCCATCAAAATTCCAACAGCCTTCTTCACAGCAATGGAAAAGCCAATCACCAAATTTTATAGGAAATTGCAAGGGACCCATGATAGCCAAAGCAATCTTGAAAAAGAACAACAAAGTAGGAACTCACATTTCATAATTTCAAAGCATACTGTAAAGCTACGGTAATAAAATCAGTGTTATCCATGTATAAGAATAGAGATAAGAAACCAATAAAATAGAATTGAGAATCCAGAAATAAACCCATACATCTATAGTCAGTTGATCTCGACAAGGCTGCTAAGCCCATCCAGTGGGTACTCTCTTCAGTAATGGTGCTGAATCTCCACATGTAAAAAAAATGAAGTTGATTCCTATCTCATACCATATGTGAAAATTAACTCAAAATGGATCATTGACCTAAATGTGAGAACTAAAGCTATGAAATCTTAGTACAAACCATAGGAGTAATGCTTTGGGACAACCCATTAGAAATGACACCAAAAACACATGCAACAAAGGACCAAGTAGATAAATTGGACATCATCAAAATTTAAAACTCTTATGCACCAAAGGACTTTACCAACTTTAAGTGGAGAGATAACCTGTAGAATGGGAGAAAATATTTTGGAACCGTATTTCTGACAAGCGTTTAATATCCGGAATATATAAAGAACTCTTACAACTCAACAACAAAAAGATAAAGAATTAAAAACTAAGCAAAGGATTTGGATATTTCACCAAAAAAGATGCACAAGTGACCAATAAGCATATGAAAAGATGCTGAACGTCATTATTCATTAAAACCAAAAAAACCCATTGCTATCTAGTCAGTTCCGGTTCATAGCGACCCTATAGGACAAAGTAGAACTGCCCCATGGGGTTTCTAAGGAGCAGCTGGTGGATTTAAACTGCCAGCCTTTAGTTTAGCAGCCGAGCTCTTAGCCACTGTGCCACTAGGGCTCTGAATGTCTGTTAAGGGGGATGTAAAAGGTTTTGGGATGAATAGCGATCGTTGCACAACATAGTGAATGTAACTAATGTCTCTGAATTGTAAAAATGGTCAAAAAGAAAATGTTTTATTACACATATTCTACCACAATTAAAAAGGAAAACACTTCCACAGATTTTCAAAATCCCACCTAGGGAGTAGTACCAACCTCATTTTGAATCATTGTTATTCTATTTTTGTAAATCCTGTTGTTCACCTTTAGCACACATTACATCTTGAGCGAATATTTGAAGTTATTTCACTCATTAAATCTGTTACTACCTCAACATCTGAGACATTAATAATAAGAGATTAGCCTACTTCTTTTAAAAGGAAATTACTGAAGATAAAAATGAGAATACTTCTTCATTATCTGATGTCATTATTAGGTCTCAATCTTTTTTTTTTTTTTTGGTAATTTATAATTCTCTTTTTTATAGTTTATTTCACTTTTGTGCCAGGTTCTTAAGGTATTTACCATTGTCCTTTATTTTAGCTACAATGATGAAAAGGTGCCAGTTTGATTTTAGTAAGCATCTTTGTTCTGAGAGGTTCAGAGCCCTGGTGGTGCAGTGGTTAAGAGCTCAGCTGCTAACCAAAAGATCAGTAGTTTGAATACATTAGCCACTCCTTGGAAACCCTATGGGACAGTTCTACTCTGTCCTGTAGGGTTGCTGTGAGTCAGAATCAACTTGATGGCAGTGGAGTTTTTTGGTTTTATTAAAGTTAGGAAAATGATTCATAAAACCAAACCTCTTCTGATCTACTATCATTTCATTGATATTCTCATTTCTCTTTCTTTTTTAAACATTATGTTGTTTTAATAAAAATGTGCCATAAAGGAACGGGCCAGACATTTGATTACTAGTGTTTCCCTGCTGGCTGTGCTCTTTTCAAGTAGTATTCATAAGAAACTTTTACACAAGTGTATCTAACTGGATTTGTTAACCCTAGTTTTGCAGACAACTTTGAGAGAGGAGAAGAAACTTAGAGTTGAAAATGCTAAACTGAAGAAAGAAATTGAAGAACTGAAACAAGAGCTAATCCAGGCTGAAATTCTAAATGGAGGTGATTAAATATTTCATTGTTATTATTTATAGTAATAATTATATCACTTCTTGAAAGTTTATTAAGTTAGGTATTATACCTGGTTTCTTTTTTTTCCCTCACTGTAATCCTTCTGTGGGTTCCTCCTCCTTGACAAAAGAGAGACTTAGAAAAGGCCGATAGCAATGTCTGAGGTCACAGAATGTGGACATCTGGGATTTAAAAACCTGTGTTTTTAATATCTATGCTATACTGGAGCTCGATCATCACTATTCTTATTGAAAAGTTAGCCACAGTAATATTTAGTTAATGTTTATTAAAGCTTACTGTATTCCAGGCACTGTGCCAGTTGCTTTCTATGCATTATTTATTTTATCCTCAGCAGCATATGTATATTAGTATCTTTGTTTTATACCCGAGTAAACTGAAGCTTAAAGATATAATTTGCCCAGAATCCTACAAGTTTTATGTTATACCAGTTCTCAGATAATTATCATTTCAGCTAGTTTTTTGATAATAGTTTTGTTACAGTATCAAAGTACTACTTGGAAAGGCATTTGATTGTAGTGTAGAGAATCCCTCCTAGGTAAGTTAAGGAGGCCAAAGTATAGTAGAAGTCTCTCTTACTGCTTCCTTTGACCAGCATTCTGTTGTTGAATTATTTTGAATGTCATAGTATGAGCTGTATCCTTAGCCAAATAAAAATAAAAGAAATATCAATTTAGAATATTATTTGTCAGTGGAAAAATTGGAGAGTAGTTGATGCTTTCCAAGACTAGGAGATTTGGAATACAGATAAAGAATTAAACAGTTGAAATACTAAGTGTAAAACTTTTCATTTCTCCTAATTCTAGAAGATTGTCTCTGTAAATGTTAAACTTTTGAACTCTTGATTTTATTCATGAGATGCCAAAACAAATCAATAGTTTGAATTAAAGTGGTCAATTCTGTCTTATGGTGAAACATAAAATAGATATAGATAGATGGAACTTCACATTATTATAAGAAGCAAATTAGAACTTTGAGAATGCTTGGCCTCCAGGGAACTTAAACAATACATCACAAAAATGTTCTGAATATTGGCCAGAATCTAAGTAGCATCAGAATCCCTCATGAGAGATATATTTTTCCGTGTTCACTAGGCTATGAGAATGCTTTTCTTATCTTAAAACATTCTTGAAAGAATGTCCTTTGCTTCCTTAAAAAGTTATTTTTTGAAATAGAATAGTGAACAAGTAATACTGACTCTTCATTAATTCTAATATACAGAAAATAAAAAAACTAAACCCACTGCCTTCAAGTCACTTCCAACTCATGGCAACCCTATGTGTTACAGAATAGAACTGCTCCATAGGGTTTTCTTGACTGTAATCTTTACAGAAGCAGATCGCCAGGCCTTTCTTCAGTGGCATGGCTGGGTAGATTTGAACTGCCAACCTTTAGATTAATAGTCAAGTGCAAATCATTTGCACCACCCAGGGGTCTAATTCTAATAATAATAATATAAAACCTGCCACCTGTCTCTCAGCTTGTTATACTGTAGTGGCTTGCATGTTGCTGTGATGCTGGAATAAAGCTATGCCACCAGTTCCAGCTGTGCCGCCAGTATTTCAAATACCAGTAGGGTCACCCATGCTGGATAGTTTTCACCAGAGCTTCAGTGATCTACTTCTGAAAATTAGCCAATGAAAACCTTACAGATCACAACAGAACGTTGTTTGTCTAGCTCGTTTTGGACGTGTCAGTGAGAAGGAGGATCAGTTGCTGTAGGAAGACACCATGTTTGGTGAGGTAGATGGCCAGTGAGGGCGAGGGAGACCCTTGGTAAGATGAATTGGCACGATGGTGGACACAGACATGCCAGCTATCATGACACTGGTGCAGGACCGGGCAGCATTTTGTGCTGTTGTATATAAGGTCACCGTAAGTTGGAGTGGACTCAACCTAAGCTACCTCATATAAAAATGCCTTCACAGTTGATTGTTCAATATAAAAGAAAACCTGATAGAAAAAGTTGCCATCTTACAAAGCCATGAGAGTGTAGTCTCTGGGATAGGGACTGCCCAGGTAAAAAATTTTTATGTCCCCATTCACTGTTTGATGGGCTAATTTCTTAACCTCTGTATGGCTCAGATTTATCTGCAAAATTGGGGCATGAATAGACCCTACTCCTTAGAGTAATTATGAGGATTAGATGAATTAATTCATTATTAAGCATTATTGTTAATCTGAAATGTTCTCAGTTTAAATCTACTTGACTGCAACTAATAACAACAGGGATTAGTGATTACATGGGAATCGTGTTCTTCGTTACCTCAGTAATGGTCACAATACATGTAATATCTTGGCAGCCTTTCTGCGGTCTCAGATAATAGAGACTTGATAGTCACATACAGTGAGTTTTTCTTTTAAAAAGAGTTCATATGTCTGATTTGGAAACCCTGGTGGCATAGTGGTTAAGAGCTACGGCTACTAACCAAAAGGTCGGCAGTTCAAATCCACGAGGCACTCCTTGGAAGCCGTATGGGGCAGTTCTGCTCTGTCCTGTAGGGTCGCTATAAATCAGAATCGACTCAACAGCAGTGGGTTATTTTTTTGTAATGTCTGATTTACTTTTCTGTGCCTTTGAAGTCATTTGTTGATTTAATATAAATGATATTTTCTGTTGCAGTAAAACAAATACCAATCCCATCTGGTACTCAACTGCAAGCTAATTCTACACTTTCTGGAAATGAAATACAGTCTGCACCACCAACAACCATATCTTCTGGTGGCAAAGAACAGATAAACAGAGAAGGAGAAGAAAAGAAGGTGAAAGAGAAAACTGAGAAGAGAGGTATTTTAACCTTTAAGTGTAATTGACTCTTGTCTGGTTTTGTCATATAATGTCAACATTTTGGATAATAATTATGGTATCAAAAAGAAAGCTCAAACTTTTATGAGCACTTCATCCCCAAAATGTATTGAGAGTCCTCAACTTTTGAACCAGTTGTATTCCTGAAGCTTTTTATTTGGAACTTCATGGCATACATTTCATCGTTAGGAATGAGAGTCTTTTGGCTCGGCTTGCCCACTAACGGTTATTTAACCCACGTAGAGACTATATGCAGTGGAACACCTACTTAGTGTCAGGCACTATACTAAGGCTTTTGTATTTACTCTTCACAGCAACCCTTTGAGGGTAGGTGATTGTCCCTGTTTCACAAGTAAGAAACCTGAGTCTTAATGGGTTTTAGGAACTTGTCCAAGATAGCACCTTAGTAAGTAGTAGAGCCAGGGTTCAAATCTAGGTCTGACTTACCCCAGAACTCATGTGACTAAATACCATAGGACCTTTTAATCACTGTAGTTGGTTATACTTTTATGGGTAAAGTTTTAAGTTGGATTAGTAGGAGCATCTCTTCCATAGTAGTGATGTCAGGAACAACTCCTTCAAATTCCCTACTAGCTGGATCGTGGACCCAGAATGTTCTTCTGTGGTTTATGGGAGAGTCCTCAGCAGGGTAAAATTGAAAAGTGTAGCAGAATATAGAAACTGAGGACAGTGGTGAGGACACTAAGAATTATTCTGATTGTTTTGATCTGATCTTTTACCCACTGGCCTCAGGGATTGACCATGCTGGGGAGGTAAGGTGAGGCAAGAGTCTGAGGCTGAAAGAGAAGGAGAAAAAGGGATTTTTTTTTTTTTTTTTTTTTTTTAATATCACCAGGACAGGGCAGTTTCTGAATGGTTAAATGTTCAGCTATTTGTAGGTAGAATGGGTGATCTATACCTAATAATTCTAACATCAAGTTAGACAAACTTTGCTGAGTTCTGCTAATGTAATTATACCAAAAAAAAAAAAAGCTAAACCCGTTGCCATCAAGTTGATTCCGACTCATAGTGACCATATTGGACAGAGCAGAACTGCCCCATAGCATTTCCAAGGAGTGGCTGGTGGATTCGGACTGCCGATTTTTTGGTTAGCAGCCATAGCTCGCAACCACTGCGTCACCAGGGCTCCAGTGTAACTTATATATCACAGCTTTTCCCTGAATATATGGAGCTGGAGTGCAGTCTACCTTTGTACTGCTTAGGTCTGCCACAGACTGTATACATTAGGAGATACTTCCTTTCCAAGGTCATCTCAGTGCTTATACTCCAGAAAACATCCAATTTTTAACAGAAATACTACATTGTTCTCGGAGACCTCTAGTTGGAAATTTTCATATAATCTGCAATTTAGTTAATTTCTGTATTTATATTCTATCATGGCAAACCAAATAAAATATTACATTAATATTTAAAGCATTCCTGGTGATAAAAAGAAATGTTAACGAATACACTTGAGGACCATGATCTTTGTCTTATAGATATTTTTGAATCATAGAGGTTTGTTAATAAACTTCATTTCATTGGTTAATAAATTTCCTTGGTAAATAAGAAATGTTAACTCTTAACACATGCTGAGTTTGAACTTTCACTCATTAAATGTTTTTTGTTCGCTATGTGCTGATTGAGGTGTCTAGGTGGTGCAAACAATTTGCTGTCGGCTAAAAACCAAAAAGTTGGCAGTTCGTTTTCACCCACTGGCACTGTAGAAGAAAGGCCTGACAATCTACTTACATAAGATTGTTGTTGTTAAGTGCCACTGAGTCTGTTTTCAATGCATAGTGGCCCCATGTAACAGAGTAGATCTGCCCCATAGGGTTTCCTAGATTGCAATCTTTACAGAAGCAGATCTCCAGGTCTTTCTCCCGTGGAACCATTTTGTGGGTTCGAACCTCCAACCTTTCTTTCAGCAGCCGAGCACTTAAACACTGCATCACCAGGACTCCTTTCCATAAGATCACAGCCATTAAAAACACAGTGAAGCACAGTTCTGCTCTGAAACACGTGGGGTTGCCATGAGTTGGAATCGACTTGATGGCAACGGGTTTTTTTTTGTTAGTTTGTTTCATGTGCTGGGTACTGAGGATTCAACTGCCATATATAAATTTTAAATAAGACATAAATCACGATGAATAAAAGTATGGTAAATTAGTTATATCCCTATGTCTCACAATTTGTGTGTGTCAAATTTGGTGCAGCTGTAGCTAGGTGTCTTGGGGTCAAGATCTCTCACAAGGCTTAAGTCAAAGTTTCAGCTGGGGAAGCAGTCATCTCAAAGCATCACTGGGGAGAATCTTCATCCAAGCTTACTTACATGGCTGTTGGCCAGGTACTTGCTGGCAAATGTCTAGAGACATTAGTTTTTCGTCACATAGACCTCTTCGTAGAGCTACTCATAACATGGTAGCTTGCTTCCTCCAGAAAGAGGGCTCCTAAAGAGAAAGCAAAATGAGAATAAGTGAGATAGAAGTCAAAATCTTTCTGTAACCTAATCTTGGAAGTGACTTGGCCTTGTCCTGTTGAAGAGATTTACTAGCTACAGCCCACGCACAGTGGAGGAGAGAGGATTATGACTACTAGGAAATGAGGACTATTGAGGACCATCTTTAATACCACAAATATTTAAGAACTGTAATAATCGGAATCAATTGAAAACGAGTTTTATTTTATGACATGGTAGGTAATTGTTTCAATTTAACTATGAAGGAACTGGAGGCAGAAATGAATACCAAGTATATGTCTTAAGATAGTTGAAGTCCTTTCTTGGATGTTGTAGGAAACAGCATAATTCTCCTTACTACAATAGAGAAGTCATTCATGGGAGGACAGTTCTAGAATTTCATAGTAAAAGATTAAGTGGAGAAAGTTTAATATTTAACGAGTTCTTAGATGGCATATTATGGTGCTGAATTGAGCTACAGGGCTAATTGAAAAAGTTATGCTTGCTTTTTTTTTTAAATAATTGATGTTTTAACTAGAAGAGTAGCTAGGTATCACAATGTCTAAATCTAAAGCAAATACTTTATATTTAAATAGAGGAAACCTTATATTTATTTTGGCCCCTCTGCCTAGAATGTCCACACTTTCACCCTGCTTTGGAGCCCTGGTGGTGTAGTGGATAAGATCTCAGCTGCTAACCGAGAGATTGCTGGCAGTTTGAATCCACCAGCCACTCCTTGGAAACCCTATGGGCAGTTCTTCTCTGTCCTATAGGGTCACTATGAGTCGGCATTGATTCAATGGCAGTGGGTTTGGTTTTTTTGTTTTTGTTTTTTACCCTACTTTGTCAGCATTTACACATTTTCTAGGACCTAGCATCTATGTTCCAATATCATATTGCTCTTATTTTATTGTAGTCATCATATCTTTGTATTATGGTTTAATGTGGCCATTTATGTGGTGAATTCTGATCTTACACTAACTTGGAGAGGGTCCACACTGAAGTAGATACAATTTTAAAATCCAACCACCTTTATCATGTTTCCTGCATAAATCTGCTTCAGATTTAAAACTTAGGAAACGTCTCTGACCCAAGTATCTCCCAGTGTTATAAACTTCAGAAATCATTATCTAATTTTTAACAAAATAGTACATCATTTTTAGAGGCCTCCAGCTGGAAATTTTCATGTAATCTTCTTTCAGCAAACGTTTGATTGTATTTATGCCAGATCTTGTGTTAGTCATTGAGAAACAATATGAAACTGCTTCTTGCCTTGGAAAGGCTGAAAAGAAGAAATAGACAGGCATGTCACTAACCCTAATACAAAGATATGATGGTGAGAATAAAATCAGGAGCGATAATGGACCATAGAAGCTAGGTCCTAGAAAATGGGTAAACGCTGACCAGGTAGACAGGGTAAGAGTGTGGGCATTCTAGGCAGAGGGACCAATGCAATGTAAGTAAAACATAGAAAATAGAGGTTAGGTGTAAGGAGCCATATGTAGTTTGGGATGACTGAACTTTGGTGTGTATTTGGGAGGTGGTGTCTGAGAAGTCACGAGTAGAAACTTAACCTAGGGCCAGATTGTGAAGACAGGAAAAGGGCATTCTAGTCAAAGCAGAATGTCTGAACTAAGGTATGGAGATGTTAAGGTTGCAGGAACCCATAAGAACTGAAGTTTAGAGAAGAGTATCACCATCTACTTAGGCAACCACACTAGAAATCTCGGCAGTCATTCTTAACCTGTTCTCCTCCCTCAATATTCGTCTCTACTTGGCCACTATGTCCTGTAATTCCTATCACCAAAACATATCTAGAGCCCCACTGTGCTCCTCCATTTCGTTAGGTGCTGCCTTAGTTCACATTCTCATGACCTTTCATCTGGGTTAATCTTACAGCCTCATCTTTCCAATTTATCCTTTAAGTGTAAAGCTACTTTTCTAATCATAAATCTGTCTCCCTTTTTACCTTAACCATCAATCCGTTTCCTACTCCTTACTAACTGCATTTCCCCAGATATGCCCCGAAAAGTGGTTTTATAATTCTTGATGCATACCTCATAAGATTTAAACTCATTTAAAATTTTTGGGAAAATATAAAAAGGTTGAGGGATTTGTGAACTAACCTAAGCCAATTTGGCGTCTAGCATTTGTCAGTTCCTTTTGGTGTAAATACCAGCAGCCTCTGTCGGTTAGAAGTAGGGGCTGCACATCCTCTCCCACATAACTTCACACTAAGTGGTATGGTTATGAAAGCAGATCAGACTAAATTCTCCCACTTTACAAATATTAAGAAGTGGACGCAAACAGTTGTACTGCCTGTTCTTGTAAGTCTGGGGAAGTTTATATTTTCTGTTCAGACCACAGGATTAGTAAGCCTTCTAGTCAGATGAGGCAACAAGATTCTCCTGTAAGTGTGTGTGGGGGCAGTGGGTAGGCAGCGCACAAGACCACAGTGGATCTCTAGGACTAGAACAGCTCTGTCAAATGGAACTTTTTGTTATGATAGAAACGTTCTCTATCTGCATTGTCTAATACTGTTAGCCCATAGCCACATGTGGCTGTTGAGCATTTGAAATGTGGCTAGTGCAACTACAGAATGAAATTTTAACTTAGTTTTAATTGTTTGCCATTTAAATTAAATAGCCACATGTGGTTAGTGACTGCCTAATTGGACAGCTCAGGTGTGGAGGGCTGTTTCATAGATGTTTGGCTGCTAGTGTTGCCGTATACCAACGTTCTGTTTATTCATGGACCATGGTGTTCATACAATCTTTCTAGACCACCACATATTTTGAGTATCGCTCATTTTGCCAATGAAGCATTATTTCTAAAATTCCTTATGACAATTAACAAAGCTCTTCATGTAGATTTTAATATTTGCATTCACCTCTGGAATGTAGATTCTTGATTACCAAAAACAAACCAAACCCATTCCCTTCGAGTTGATTCCAACTCATAACGACCCTATTGGACACAGTAGAACTGCCTTATAGGGTTTCCAGGGAGTGGCTGGTGGATTCGAACTGCTGACCTTTTGGTTAGCAGCCAGTCTGTTAAACACTGCGCCACCAGGGCTCTAGATTCTTAAGATGTTTCAAAGGCCTACAAAATAGATTAAAGTTAAGATACAGATATAACATACTGTTTGTACTGCAATAGTTTAAAGTAAATGTATAGTTTATTACTCAAAGATTACTATTAAGTTTTTAGCATATTTTCTTACAGTAATCTTATATGTAATTTATATGTAAGAAATACATATGCGTGCATATGTATATATATATATACGTATGTGTATATATGTATTTCTGTATCATTTGGATTTTTACATCTAAACACATTTTTTGCTAATTTCTTAGATGGAAAATTGTATCTTTTTATTTACTACAGAGATTAAAAATTGCCCCATATTTTAAACTAACTATACCTACTCTTTTGTAAACTATATTTCTATAAGTTGTGAATGTCCTCTACGCAGAATCCTGCTTTCTTGCTTCATGCAGTTATTCTCTGTGCTTCTATTTTTTTTTTTTTTGCATATGTCATGTTTACAACATATTCATTACATACATGTCTGTCTTCCTTAAAAGATTTTGAGTGCCTTGACAGCATGGACCACTCATCCTGTTCTCTTCAGTGCGTTAGCACTCAGTATATATTTGTTCAAATATGAAACAAAGGTATAGTTGAAAAGGAATGTTTCCAAGCTACGGTAGGTTATCTTTGCCCTGCAGATTGGTAAATTGGCTTAAAAAAAAAAATAAAAAAATTGGTAAAAAATGTTTTTGTTTTGATTCTAGGTTCTTTTCTCCTAGAGAAACCAAATGTAAACTTAGGACTATGAACCCTCTTTGCTTTCTGCTCTGTGACAGGATGCGTTCTAACTAACTGACTAAAGTAATCATATGTTAATAAGAGTTGCAGAACACGAACAGAAACCTGTATGCCAGTGTTCACTGCAGCGCTTTGCACAATAGCCAAAATGTGGGAACGCCTGAAATGTCCATCAACAGATAAATGGATAAACAAAATGTTGTATACATACAATGAAATATTACTCATCCATAAAGAAAAATGAAGCCCTGATTCCACAACACAGATAAACCCTGAAAGCATTATGCTGAGCGAAACAAGTCAGTCACAAAGGGACTATTTGATCTCATTTATATGAATTAAGCAAATATATAGAAACTAAAAAATATTAGTGGTTACCAAGGGTGGAGACGGAGGGGAAAAGGAGAAGTTTTGATTGGGGGGCATTATGTTTATGTTAATGGTGGTAGAATAATTTGGTAACAGATAGCAATAATGGTTGCACAACTTGAAGAATATAATCAGTGTCGTTAAGTTGTAAATGTGGAAGTTTTTGTATTGGTGAATGTATTGATGTGTATATTTTCACCACAGGAAAAAAGTTGCATTATCAACATATAAATAAAAATAGGATTATTAAAAATAAAATATTCTCCTCCCCTCAAATAGTTTGCTGTGGACAAACCTACAGTCCTACTAATTAATTGCTTGAGGGGAATCTAAGAAATGGATAAATTCATTATGTGTATATTTGTATCTATAACTGATAAGAAGAACATATTTAATCAGTGGAATCGTACTTCAGTGTAGTTCATTCCTCCAGTTGCCTACTGATAATAGTGTTCTTTCTAAATAAAGGATTTTTTACCCTCTAAAGAATCACAGTAAAAGATTTTAAAGGATTTTCTAAAGCTGTTTCAGGCAAATTTTTGTATAAAAGGCTGTATTCTAAATATGTTAGAGTTTACTGGCCATCAGGTCTGTGTCACAACTACTCAACTCTGCCATAGTGTGAAAGCAGCCATAGAAAGTAAGTAAACAAATGAGCATGATTGTGTAAGAATAAAACTTTATTTACAAAAACTGGCAATAGGCTTCATTTGGCCCATGAGTCATAATTTGCCAGTCTGTGTTCTGTGTCTTTAGCTAGAGGTATAGACAGTTATTCAACAGAGAAATAGTTAACCTAGGGTTCAGGATGTTATGACTTGTGTAATACTTTCCTTTGTTACTATTGTTTAAGTGAAGGTTGGAGGTAAACTTTTTTTTTAGCTCGTAAATACGGATACCATGGGTTTTTTATATAGTGGTTGTTGTTAGCTGTCCTCAGGTTGATTACGATTCATGGTGAACCGATGTGTGCAGAGTAGAACTGCTTGGTAGGGTTTTCAAGGCAGTGATCTTTTGAAAGCAGATCACCAGGCCTGTCTTTCGAGGTGCCTCTGAGTGGTTTGAACTGCCAACCTTTCAGTTGGTAGCTTAGCACTTAACCATTTACTCAGCCCATACTGCTGCTTTATTTCTGATGTTTACCTATACATAATTATTTTTTAGGAGAGAAGAAAGAGAAAAAACAGCAGCAGTCAGTAGCAGGAAGTGCTGACTCTAAGCCAATAGATGTTTCCCGTCTAGATCTTCGAGTTGGTTGTATCATCACTGCCAAAAAACATCCTGATGCAGATTCTTTGTATGTAGAAGAAGTGGATGTTGGAGAAACAGCCCCCAGAACAGTTGTCAGTGGCCTGGTGAATCATGTTCCTCTAGAACAGGTAAATGTGTACACCTGAAATGGCATTGATTTAGTGTAGGGTTGCACAGCTGATTATTGTAATTGCTGTCAATAAGTTGTACACCTATAAAAAGGTAAACTGGCAAAAAGTTGAGTGACAGATATATTTACAACAACAACAAAAACAATAGCTACTGAGGCTGCTTCTGTACAACCAAAAACCTCGTGGGATTTGGTTCCTTGGTTTGGAGGTTTAGGGTTAGGGTTTCATGGGACATCCCAGTTAATTGGCCTAATAACTGGTTTAGTGCTTCTGTTTAACCTCCTAGTTTCTTGCATAGTACCTGAGGTCTTAATAGCTTGCAAGCAGCCACCCAAGGCACTACAATCGGTCTCTATTTGCCTGGAGCAGCAGAGGAAGGAGGATTGTCAGGAATAGGAGGAGGATATGGAATGTGTGGCTAATTGCCCCCTTTGCCATGAGACCAGAAGAACTGGATAGTGCCCAGCTACCATTACTGAAAAAAAATTTTTTTTTTTAATATCATAGGGTTTATTTGAGCCATTAATCTGTATGCATACAGGGACACCTCTCCTGTTCAGAAGAGAAAGCAGGAGGGTCCCCATAGGCTAGTTACAATGAGGTTTTAAGGAGTAAAGGAAGAAATAGAGTGGAAAATTAACCACTGGCTAATCTTAGCATGATTGATTGCATCATGCCTCCCTGCTTCTGTAAAGATTATACCTGCAGTGTACCAGGCACTGTTCTAGACACAGATATTGTTGTTGTGTGCCATCCAGTTGATTCTGAGTCATAACAACCCTTTAGGACAGAGTATAACTAACTGCCCCATGGGGTTTCCTAGGCTGTAATCTTTACAGAAGTAGATTGCCAGGTCTTTTCTGCCAGGGAGCGGCTTGTGGGTTCAAACCACCAACCTTTCATTAGCAGCTGAGCATTTATCTAGTGCCACTAGAGCTCCTTAGACACACAGGATACAGGAGTGAATTAAAACAAAACAGACAGAAAAAACTGCCTTTATGAAGCTCACATTTCTATGAGGGCATCAGAAAATTGTTGAGACGTAAGTGAATAGGTAGTATGTTAAATAGTAATAAGTGCCAAGAGAAAAGCAAGGGTAAGGCAGGGAAAGAATCTAGAAGATGTTAAAACCAAGGTGATATGGCCATTTTACATAAAATGGCCAGGAAAGGCCTCACAGAGAAAGTGACATGTAAGTGAAAATCTAAGAAAATGAAGAATGCAAGTCATGTGTCCATCTAGGGGAAGAGCATTTCAGGCAGCAGGAACAGCAAGTTCAATGGTTCTGAGGCAGGTGTATGCCTGGGATGTTCAAGGAACATTGGGAGGCTAGTGTGTCTAGAGAAGAGTAAAGGACAGTCATGGGAGACAAAATCAGAGATGAGGTGTCAGATGATATAGCCTTTTATAGATCATTGTAAAGACTGACTTTTATGCTGGGTGAATGGAAAGCCACTGGAGGATTTTTCTGCAAAGCAGTAATATGGTTGGCCTCACATTTCAATAGGATCCCTCTGGCTCCTCTGTTTAAAGATGGAATTAAGGAGATCAGCTGACTTTTCCTTACCTATGAAAAAGGAAATGTAGTTGGGTGGTATTGAGCTGATTACAACTCTTAGCAACCCCATGGGACAGAATAGAACAGCCCCATAGAGTTTTCTTAGCTATAATCTTTAAGGAAGCAGATTGCCAGGTCTCTGTCCCATGGAGCGGCTGGGTGTGTTGGAACGCCAACCTTTTAGTTAGCAGCTGATCGCTTGACAGTTGCGCCACCCAGGCTCCTTGAAAAAACAGACTTGGTATACGTGTGTGCTTCTTTTTTCTTTTAAACATTCTTCTGGAATAGGACCAGGACTCCTTCATAACTCCTTTTGAAGTTAGGTTCAAAAGGAACCCTGGAGAAAAGAACTAGCTGATCTTGAGAAAGCTCAAATTGAAAAACTCCCTCATTTGGGCTTTACCTTCCAACTCAATGGCACCTAATAATTAACAACACCTATTCTGTTCTCAGAAGTTGCATGAGTCTTCTGTTCCAGAAACTGTCCTTCAGAGCCATGAGAAAAGCTATTAATACAAACATCTAACCCATCAAGATAGTATTAATAAAGTATTCTATAAAGCAGGGGTACTCAGCTCCCAAATTTAATAGCAAATGTTGTAGCTTTGTGTATTTTTGTACAGAATAGATCCTTTTAGGATTACATCTAGCTAACCCTGTTGTTTTCCTTCACATATTTGCTGTAACCTCTTTTTTTTTAAGTTCTCACATATATAGTATTTTCAGGTTTTTGTATTTGAAGATGACTCCTACAAGGAGGTATTTTGAATGTGAGTCTTAGACCTTTTTTTCCCAGTCAATTTTAATGCAACATTTATTTATAAAAGCATCTTTTATCTAGAATGTCTTTTTTCTCCCCCCAGCAGTGATGGTTCTCTGCTATGTTATTTTATTTTAAAGTTGTTAAAAGAGTTTAAAGAACTATATTCCTTACTTTTGCTAGTCAGAAAAAAGAGTCAGGACACTTCAGCTTTCGAAGATTAAAGAAGTTTCTATCCACTTTTTATAGTAAATTATGGAACTAGCCCTAAATGTGAATCACAGTATGCATAATGCTTGAATTGTTAAATGGTCAGTATACAGTTTTTTAATTAGGAAATGACTCTTGCATAGTATTGTAAATGAGTAGAATTTGTATACTAAATGTGTAGGGACAAATGATTGTGCATTTATTTTAGTGTTAGCACTTGGCTAAATGTTTAGACACTTGTAATTTAATCCTTCTGACAACACTAAGTTCAATATTATTTCCTTCATTTTGTAAGGAAACCAACTTTATGCATTGCCATTGCTAGTAAATGGCAGCTGAAATTCAAAACCAAGTCTGTTTCACTTGGTTATTTTCTTTTTATTATTATTCTTTCAATAAATGCTTAACTCAGAGGCCTATGGTCTTTTTTTTTCTTTTTTTAATTTTTTATTGTACACTAGGTGAAAGTTTACAGAGCAGATTAGTTTCCCATTCCATAGTTGGTAGTAAAGTGTTCCTACGCTCTTCAACCATAATGTATTGTCAGTTTAGAAATTTGTCTTTTTTCTTTGTTTTCAAGTTTAAGTAAGTCTTCAAAACAACAATAAGATATTTTGGACGCACAGAAAATATATCCGCAAAAGACCATTTGATATAAGATTATTTTAAATCTCTGTAAATCTTTATTCACCACTATATGTTTCACACAGATGGAAAATCGGATGGTGATTTTACTTTGTAACCTGAAACCTGCAAAGATGAGGGGAGTACTGTCTCAGGCAATGGTGATGTGTGCTAGTTCACCAGAGAAAGTTGAAATCTTGGCTCCTCCTGATGGCTCTGTTCCTGGAGACAGAATTACTTTTGATGCTTTCCCTGGTGAGTAGTTATTGGTAATTATTTAAAATAGTTTGAGAATCATTGTTCTCAAAGCACTGCTTGTAATATTTAAGGTTAAAATGTATCCTATGTATCAATCACAAGGTTTTACGTTAAATCACTATTAATGATTAGTAAGATTGGCTTAAGATGGCACATTTTGAACACACGCATCAAACCACACTCCTACCCATGAATGTGCACATGACAGATAGCTCAGAGAGTCTACTCCCAGTAAGGTAATAATACTAATACCTGCATAGCAGAAAATTGTGGCATGGATAGAGAACAAATCAATTGTACTGCAAGATCATTTAAGCTGCAGATTATCTCAGAAGGCAGCACAGAAAGACAGAGGAAAAGTTCATACATGGGGGAAAGATGCATAATTCTCAAATTTCAAGATATAGAGGAAAAATCTTTGAACTGAAATTCACATTTATTTTAATAATAATCTAAAAGGAAATGTCATTTTGTGCTTGTTTTCTCCGTAAAAATGTTCCTGAGGCAGATGAAGCTTCATAATGCGTGAGAAACCTTCTTTAAATAGGTCTTTGAAGAAGAAAAGAAAGGATGCTTGACAGATGTACAATATTTCTTTCATAAAATGGGGAGGGCTTCATAAGAGGAGAAACAGTTAGAAATTAGGAGACTGCATTTATTTAAAGGATGTTTATTTGACTAGAGTAGTGGGAAAGGCAGAAATAAATTAGAGCAACAAGTAGAATTAAGTTCAAAAGTCACAGCTGATTTGGAGACATATTTATAGAAACAGTTTTAATGGAAAAGTAATGCAGATGAGATTATGTAGTCAAATTTTTAAAAATCTGTAAAAATTAACCCATTGTTCAATTCTATTCTGACTCATAGCAACCCTATAGAACTATAGAACAGAGTAGAACTGCCCCATGGGGTTTCCAAGGCTGTAATGTTTATGGAAGCAGACTGCCACATCTTTCTCCCACAGAGCAGTTGATGAGTTCGAACCACTGACCTTTTGGTTAGCAGCTGAGCACTTAACCACTGTGTTACCAGGGCTCCTTCTGTAAAGATTACACCTTGGAAACCCTGTGGGGCAGTTCTACTCTGTCCTTTAGGGTCTCTATGAGTCAGAATCAACTGGACGGCAGTGGGTTTGGGTTTTTTTCAAGTGTCTATAACTTTGAATGCTTGTATGTATCTTGAGCCCTCAGTAGCTTGGAAACCATAATGGTATGTACTCTTAAGAACCTTTTTTGGTAAATTGAATTTTGGGAAAATCCCAGTCTGAATTATTTCTCAAAGAAACCTGATGGATGGTTTTAGGTGCTAGGATCATATGTTGTTGTTGTGTGCCACCAAGTTGATTCCGACTCATAGTTACCCTATAGGACAGAGTACAAGTGCCCCTAGGGTTTCCCAGGCTATAGTCTTTATGGAAGCAGATCACCAGGTCTTTTCTCCGTCAGAGCGGCTGTTGGGTGCAGTCTGCCAATTTTTTAGTTAGCAGCTGAGCACTTAACCATTGGCCTTGAGAAGACTTTTACACTTAACAGCTATTTTCTCCATCTGCAAAGCCAAAAACTTCCATAGAGTTTAGAAGATGGTAAATAATATTTTTATAATAGTGCCTAAAGTCCTCCCCACCCACCCAACACTTAAGTCTTAAATGTGTGAAGCTATAAATCTTAGTATTTAAATATGGTGACTGGTCCCTAAAGCACCAAGCAAAAATAACTTTAAAACAGTATTACAGCTAGGAGACAAAGGCAGTGACAACTTTGTTATGAGAATGTGCTATTCATGGTCTAATAATAAATGAGAATTTGCATTCAAACTTTTTATTTTCCAAGATATTTATTTCTACTGATACTGAGATTTTTTAACAATGTAAATTAAAAGTTAATCACAAAGTGTATATAATATGCAAGAGTGTTTAACTTTTGGGTCCATTTATTCCTAAAAAAAAAAATTGTCCGTTGATTATCCTTTTATTTCTCTAAAACCTATTTCAGTCAGGTTTGTTTCCCTCACCATTGCACCTGAACTGGTCAGGATTACCAGTAACCTCCCTGTAGCTAAATCCATGGCTAATTCTCAGTTCTCCTCTTAGGTAACTTGGCTTCTGGTACCACACCCTCCTCGTGATCCTCCTCCTTCACTGGCTGCCGTTCTCATCTCCTTTAGTGATTCTTCGTTTTCATGACATCTTAGCATTGGAGTGCCTATGGCTTTGATTCTTGGCCTCTCCTCTTTTTCTTGCCATGTTCATTTCTTCAGTGATTTTGTCTAGTCATTTATTCAGCTGCCCACTGAATTTCTTCTTAGAATTCCTTTTCTTCATAGTGTTTCCAATCTCATTGATGGCAACTCCATTCTCCCAGCTGCTTAGGCCAAAGCTTTTGAAGTCATGCTTCTTGTTGTTAGGTGTTGCAAGTTGGCTCTGACTTATAGCAACCTTATGTACAACAGAACAAAGTGTTGTCTGATCTTGTGCCATTTTGATGATGATTGCTGTGTTTGAGTCCATTGCTTTGGTTATTGTATCAGTCCATCCTGTTGAGGATTTTCCTCATTTTCACACCTCTGCTTCACCAATCATGTCTTTCTAGAGATTGTTCTTTCCTGGTGGCGTGTCCAAAGTAAGTGAAGGAAGTCTTGCCATCCTTGCTTCTAAAAGAAAAATTCTGGTTATAGTTCTTCTAAAATGGATTTGTTTGTTCTCTTGGCAGTCCACAGTATATTCAGTATTCTTCGCCAACACCACATTTCAAATGTATCAATTCTTCTGTCTACCTTTTTCATTGTCCACACATGCATATGAGTCCTGCTTAGCTCCTTTTTATTTTTCTCAAAGCTCCATCTTCTGCTTTGGGAAGTCCTGTTTGCTCTGCCCTCTGAACATATCTGAAATCATTCTCATCATCATCTGCACCACTACCACCCTGGTCCTGCCACTAACATCTGTGGACTGGTCATTGCAAAAGCTTCCTAACTGATCTTCCTACTTTTCCCCTTTCCCACTTCAATCTATTTTCACTCTAGCAGCCAGAGTTGATGCTTTTAAAATGTAGGTCAGATTATATTATTCCTGTGCTCAAAACTATTCAAAAGCTTTGCATTTCACCCAGAGTCCTTATAGTGGCATACAAGCCTACAGGATCTGGCCTCCCGTGACGTCACTAACCTTATATACTCCAACTCTTCCTTGCCCACTGCAATTGAGTTACTGGCTTTTCCCACAGATAGCTAGCTACCTGGCTTACTCCCTAAGTCTATTCAAGTCTTTTAAATGTCATCTTCTTTGCTTTATTTTTCTTCAAAGCACTTATCACCATATAATTAAATATATATTGTATATTGTCTTCCCACACTGAAATGTAGCCAGAGATTTTTCTTCTTTTTTGTATTCACTGCTATATTCCTAGCTCCTAGACTAATGCCTGGCTTATTAGTGTAGGGGCTCAATAAATTGGTCAATGAATAAATAGAAACTTACTAGTAAAATACTAAGGAAAAAAGCAAAAAAAAATTATTGGATTTTAGAATGTTGTTGTTGTATGCCGTTGAGTGGTTAAGTGCTCAGCTGCTAACCAAAAGGTCAGTGGTTCAAACCCACCAGCCGCTCCATGGAAGAAGAGACCTGACGATCTGCTCCCATAAAGCTTTCAGCCTAGGAAACCTATGGGGCAGATCTACTCTGCCATATTGGGTCACTATGATTTGAGAATAGACCTGAGTATCTTCCTTCATTATTACCAAGGTTGTTCGTGCCAAACCACCAAACCACTTTTGTCTGTTGAATAGCTTTGTAAAAGTAATTGACCTCTTATCTGCAAAGTTGTCAATTGTAGCACAAAAACTAAAATATAACAGCTATTATAGTTCAAGGGCTCAGTTACTCAAATATAAAATAACTGAGTTAGTGCTAGGCTTATTACAGCCATGCCAGCTATTACAGGGAAGTTGGTGATTGATGAGCATTTTGTGCAAAAGGAAGGCCTAATCAAAATGAAGTTTCTGGTTCTTACTTCAGACTTGTGAATGCCTAGAACTCTGGAGTTTGTATGTATTGCTTTTTGTAGGTTTTAAATGCTGAAAAAGTGATCACACCTTTTTACAATCTTTTCTGGACTTTGTTCTCTCTGAACTATTTCATACTCCCTTTGTGTTTTATTTAGAATGTGTTAGCCTAAAAATAATCTCTGAATGATTAGTTCTCTTACGATATGTTTAACCATTTCCAGATGGTGAATACTGGCACATATTTAGCAATTTCAGAGGCCCTGCAGTTTTTAGTTTTAGAAACTTTTATTGTTATCAGCACCTAACTCTTTGGATAGCCATGCCAAAAAAACATTTAGGAAAAGAAGAAGGATACAACACACAGGAATGTTGATGACTGCTCTGGAAAATAGAGTTCATGAAAGAGATTCTTTAAAATATTGATGTGTTCTTCATAGGTGATTTAAACTCTCATTTCAAACTAACTTTTACACCATACCAAAAAGTATATTGTTGAGAAAGATTTTGAGTAAACAAAAAAGTTAATGCTGCATCTGAGCCTTTTTTGACTGTGATTTACATACAGTGCTCATAATGTGACAGACTTTGATTTTAATCTCAAAATGTTGGTTGTCTAAAAATCTTCCAAAGTAATGGTAGCTCGTCTACTTTCAGGGTGATTTTAATTCTTTGCAGAGTAACCTTTTTCCATATAGCCATTGTAATTTACAGAATTTGGAATGTTTAACTTAAAGTAATGGAAGTGCTAGTCTTCCTGGCATTAGTATTAATAATAGACATGTGTCAAGCATGATTTTTATGATCCTTGTTTCATTTAATGATTCACAGTGTTCAGCTGTTGAGCCTGGTGTGCTAACAGTAACAGTCAAGCTTTGGAGGTTATGCTTATTAGTTTCTAGTTAAAAGCTTTGCTCTTTGAAAATTATTACAGTCTTATGGAGGAAGTTTAAAATTGTTTCAGATCGTGGTTCCACAAGTGCTGGGTGACCTGGGAACCTTTCTGAGCCTCAGCTTTTGTATCTATAAAAAGGGGTTATTAATGGTACCTATCTCATATAGGTTTTGTGAGGTTTAACTTTGAAATACTTAACAAACTGATATTTTAAGTTCTTAAAGCTATAACCTTTGTTGCCTCAATTTTCTTATTTGTAAAATGGGGATAATTAATAGTATTTATGTAGGGTAATGAGGTGATTAAATGAGTAAATATATGTACTTATTGCAGTGACTAGCACATAGTAACGATATGTTCTATTGTTATGAATATTATTTCCTACACTAGGCAATATTTTCCCCAATCTGAGAAGCTTAATTGTGTGCTGTACTACACACAAAAGCCTTTTCGTACTTGTTGCTTATGTCAACACTCAGCAAGTATTTATCCATACAGTCTGTGCTCTTAATAAGAAAAATAGGAATCTGGGAACCCCTGCTTCTTGAACTAACTCATTGTCAGTATGGTCCTTATTAGACGTGGAGAGGGGAAAAGATGGACGGGCACAAATCAGGCCTTCCTGAACAGTATCTCTCACTCTAGCTTTCCAGAATTCTGGAAAACTCATTTGCCTGCGTGATCTGTGCACATGGAAAGTAAGATTATGCTTGTAGCCCAGGGAATGTTCAGAGACAAAAAGTAAAAATCTTGTTGTAGATCCAAATGACTGTACAGTTATACTTTATTTATTAGAAATTTTTTTCTCTTTTGTTTATTGGAGTTTTTCTCTTGTTCCCTCAAATACTTTTAAGAGGATAAGACTAATACTTGTCTTTTATACTAGTCAGTCTTTCAGTTTTAGTTTCATTGCATGTTTTTCTGTTTATAGATATATCATTCAATTAACTATCCTCTCATCTGTGAAAACCTGCATATTAGAGGGCAGTTTTGTTTGTTTTTACCAGTTCCGTGGTCTCTGAAGAGCTAATAAGAAGCAAAACCTCCATGGCCAACCATTTCACCCAGTGTGGTTATTCCTATATGTGCATGTTGTTGTTGTTAGGTGCCATCAGGTTGGTTCCAACTCATAGCAATCCTGTGTATAACTGAACGAAATGTTACCGTGTCCTGTATATGTATGAGAGGAGAATAAATACCATTTTAGATAAAAAGATACAATCAGAATGTAGAACATAAATAGCTCTGATAATGTTTAAAAAGTTTAAGTATTTCCAAGAGATTTCAACTTGGGAGTCACTGGAAAAAAAGACAAAAGACCTAGTAGGTTATGGCTTTATAATTGCTGAATTATACTTCAGTAATATTCTTATTACCTCCAGGAAAATGGTTTTCCATTTAAAGTCTAATGCTTAAGGGATATATTATCTTTCTTCCTTGTTTCTTGAACTGAATCTTCATCCCAAATGTTGCATCCCCAACTATTAACCGTGTTTTATATTTGACTTTATTATCTACTTCCATGTTATTGAGCAGAGAGATTGTTTGGTATGATTAGTTGCTTTAGGCCTAGACTGGATATATTCTATTGATTATTTGTCTTCTATAAAGTGTACAGTGTATGCTACTATAAATTGAGAGGTTAGGAGTATTGTCCACATGGAAGAGTGTTATTTGGTTCTTTTCTAAAGCATAATTTCTTGGGAGGCAAGGTGCTATAGTAGCAGAACATGGGCTTTGGTGTCAAATTCTAGCTCCATTTGTGAACAGCTTTGACCTTAAGCAGCTTACTTGTCTTCTCTGAGCCCCAGTTTCTTCTTTATATTTAAAATTAGAATCAAGATTGTTGTGTGAATTGCATGCAACAACCTATATTCTTAGTGTTTGGCAAATGCTAATCCTTGTCTCCTTGTCACCCTTGCTGTCTCTTTCCTTCTTAAGAACAAGTGGCCATGGGATGAAACCAAAGTAGTTATCATATTTAACTAGGTAACACCAGCATTTAAGCCATTTTCCAGTATTAATAAGAAATCTTTAAGCACCAGAGCAGCAATCTAGTCATTCATTTTGTATCGTGAAACAGAGTAAAGCATAAGCTGCTTCTGCCAGGTGGAAAAATATAGCACATCAGAATATGCTCTCATTTTCTTTTACTTGACAATTTTTTCAAATGTAGTGATAAAATGAGTACCTTATTTTTTTTCCCCAATAATTTGGGGAATAAATTTTTGAGCTGTGTAACCTGAAAAAATATGTATTAGAAGGGTAAACAGTTAATGTCTTTAACGTTCTTAAGGAAATGGCAGTAGCTATTTCATTTTATTTTACTGTTCAAGAACATAAACTGCTGACATCATAAAAACAAATGTTCAAATTTTGATCAGGTCTAATGTTTGGGAATTGCTGCCAAGATAATCCATTAAAAACCTCTGTGGAGAATTTTTTAAATATTTTTGAAGATTAGCAGTGTAATTTTTTTTTCCTTTCCTCCAACAGGAGAGCCTGACAAGGAGCTGAATCCTAAGAAGAAGATTTGGGAGCAAATCCAGCCTGATCTTTACACTAATGCTGAGTGTGTGGCTACATACAAAGGAGCCCCCTTTGAGGTGAAAGGGAAGGGAGTATGCAGGGCTCAAACTATGAGCAACAGTGGAGTCAAATAAAATAAAATGCTTCAGTTACTGAAATTCATTGGAGAAAATTTTAATAACAATAAAAAAGAATATATTTGTCACATGTAACTCAAAATATGACTGGTTCATTTCTGTGTTATTTCTCTTCTGGGCTTGATTATTATATATCTTTTACCTGTTATATATTGTTCTAAATTGATTGGGGAAACACTACCTTTTTACCCTTTGTTTTTTTTAATCATTTATAATATAGGGAAGAAGTGGCCTATGTTTTGTGATAATTTGTTTTTGGGGGAGATGTTGGTTAGCGGGTTCTTTTTTCTTTATATAACTTGAACTAGATTAACATTTAGTCCTTTGTGAGCATATGATGCATGGAATTTCAAGCCCTTGGAATTTTAGTATATTATATACCTATATTACAAATACCCACTCCTCTTCAAAAATGACAAGTTGGAATTTTTGGCAGACTTTTTAACTAGTCATTTTAATAATATTCAAATACTCAAGTGTTTGTTCTATAGAGCCAAACATCATAAAAGCTAGAAAACATGGCATTTTAACTTTTTTTTGCTATTGCTGCCAAAGTATCTTAGCCGTGACATGTAATATTTATGGTAACTTTTTTGTGAAACTGAAATTTTCAACTATGTATTGAGCATTTTCTTTAAATTTAGCAAAATATTCAGTAGCTAAATTTTAACTAACTCTAAAGAATAAATGCATTCCAATACATTGTTCATAAAAGTCTACATTTTTAAATTCTAATTTCCTTATAAAGATTTTTGGGTACCTTGGCTGCTAACCAAAAGATTGGCAGTTCAAATCCACCCGCTGCTCCTTGGCAACCTGATGGGGTAGTTCTACTCTGTCCTATAGGTTGCTATGGGTTGTAATTGACTCTATAGCAACAGGTTTGGTCTGGAGCCCTGGTAGTTCAGTGGTAAGAGCGACGGCTGCTAACCAAAAGGCCTACAGTTCGAATCCACCAGCTGCCCCTTGGAAACCCTATGGAGCAGTTCTGCTCTTTTCTGCAGGATCGCTATGAATTGGAACTAATTCAGCGGCACCTAACAACAACAACAATAAAAGATAGCAAGCTAACCGAAAGGCTGGTGGTTCGAACCCACTAGCTGCGCCACAGAAGAAAGATATAGCAGTCTACTTCTGTAAAGATTAACAGCCTCGGAAACCCAATGGGGCAGTTCTGCTCTGTCCTGTAGGGTCACTATGAGTCGGAATTCGACTCCATGGCCATAGGTTAATAAAAGATTATTTATGGTTTAGTAGCTTTAGAAGAGCATTTAAGGTTGATATATTTTGCTTCTTTGTATTCTCTCATACTGTCAAAAAGAAATTACAACCCAAAACATTCACATGTATATTGAGATGTCAAACACCTATTCTCATTCATCTTACAGATACTGTGGAAACAGTGAAAATAAATCTAGGGATTTTGAGCATCGATCACCAGCCTGGAGCTGATGAGAGATGATTTGGGCTACAAAGAGAGAAATCCATCCGGAGGCAAAGGTATAGATTTTTTTTTTAGCAAAAGCCATTCTGGCACTTGTAGCTGTCTAGAGATACAGTCAGGAGGCCAAAAAAAAAAAAAACATAAATAATCCTGTATGCAGATTTATAAAAGGTGTAATCAGATAAGGTAACATTGTAGAAGTTTTATCTTCTTTCTGAAAAATTGAGTACTAACAGAGCATCGTTAATATCTGTTGATAACTAAACACAAAATCAATTTCAAAAATTACTTTGTACTCAAGATACGGTAAGCTCTTGGGGAGTAAAGACTTTCTGTCAGGATCCATGCCTCACACCATACACAAAAACAAATTCGAAATAGATTAAGGACCTACCTGTGCAAACTGAAACCATAAAATTCTTAGAAGAAAATATAGAGTCAATGCTGTCGGGCCTACTTTTAACAATGGATTATCTAATATAACAAAAGCACAAACAGCAAAAGACGAAATAAATGGCACCTTATAAAAATTAAAAACTTTTGTTCATCAAAAGACTTTACCAAAAAAATTAAAAGACAAGCTACCAACTTGGATAATTATCTTCAGAAACAACGTATCTGATAATCTAATAACCAAAATATATATAAAATTTCAACAACTGAACAAAAAGACAACCCAATCATAAAATAGGCAAAGTACTTGAATAGACATTTCACCAAAGAGAAAATTCAAATGGCCAGCAAACGCATGAAAGTTGCTCAGCGTCATTAGCCATTAGATGCAAATCAACACCACAGTGAGATACCATTTCACTCCCACTAGGATGGCTAAAACAAAAAATAAAAATAACAGATGTTGGTCTGGATGTGGGAAAATTGGAGTCCTTACCCATTACTGGTGGGAATGCAAAATGGTACAGCCACTGTGGAAAACAGCATGGCAGTTCCTCAAAAAACTAAAAATATGACTACCAACCGTATGAACCAGCAATTCCACTGCTAGTACGTACCAAAAATACTTGAAAGCAGAGAGTCGGTTACTTGTACACCAGTGTTCACTGCAGCACTACTCACAATAGCCAAAAGGTGGAAACAACCTAAATGCCCATCAACAGATAAATGGATAAACAAAATGTACCCACATACAATGGAATACTACTCAGCCAGCAGAAGAAGTCTTGATACATGCTACAATATGGGTGGAGCCTGAAGACATGCTGAGTGAAATAATCAGTCACAAAAGAACGAATACTGTATGACCTCACTATAGATGAAAAGGCAAGAAAAGGCAAATGTATAGAGACCAAAGTTTATTAGTGGTTACCACAGGTGGGAGAATGGGTAAAACGGGGTTTAACAGTGATGGAAAAATCGCATTGATTAAGGGTAGGATTGCACAGTCGATCATTGTAATTGCTTTCAATAAGTTGTATGTACACTGGTAAAAATTTGAATTGGCAAAAGTTGTGTAATACATTTGCAACAATGATTTTTTTAAAAAGCTGCTGAGGCTGCTTATTATGTACAACCAAAAACCTCATGGAATTTGGTTCCTTGGTTTGAAAGTTTAGGGTCATGAATCATGGAACATCCAAGTCAATTGGCCTAATAAGATGTTTAGTGCTTGTTTTCGACCTCCTACTTTGTTAGTTGGAATCGACTCAATGACAGTAGATTTGGTTTTTTGGTTTTAGTTTGTTGCATAGTGCCTGGGGTCTTAAAAGCTTGCAAGCAGCCATCCAAGATACAACAGTTGATCTTTATTTGCCTGGAGCAGCAGAGGAAGAAGGAGAATCAGGAATGGGAGAAGGATATGGAATGTGTGTCTGACTGCCTACATGAGAAACTGCCTCCTTTGCCATTAGACCAGAAGAACTGGATGGAGCCTGGCTACCTTACTGAACATTTTGATTAGATTCTATAGCAGAGTCCTGATCAAAAGAGGGGAAATGCAGAACAGAATTTCAAATTCTCATGAAATCCAGACTTTCTGAAGCCAAGGGGTCTAGATGATCCCTGAAATTATTGCCCTGAGCTAATCTTTCAACCTTAAACCAAAAATATCCCCTTAAGTCTTCTTAAAACCAAACAATAGTTTGGCTTAACTAGTAAAAATTCTCTACCTTGAGCATTATGCTCTTTTAAGAGCTATCTGTATGGGATCAAAATGACAACAGCAACTCTAAAGATTAGATTCGGGCAGGGCCAAGATGGCAGAATAGTCAGACACTTTCTGTGGTCCCTCTTACAACAAAGACGGAAAAAAACAAGTGAATTGATTATATATGATACTCTAGGAGCACTGAACATCAAAGACAAACTTGAGTTGGACTAAGTGGCAGGGGGAAGGAGAGACAGTTCAGAAGCAGTGAGGGAAGTGCCGGAACTGACCTGGCTGGCACCCTGCAGGCTGGATCGACTGGCGCACATGGGCTGAGGCAAGCAGTAGTGCTCGGGATGCATTTTCCATGTCTGGAGAAACTGAGCGGCGGAGAGTCTGCACAAGCCTCTAGCCAGGGAGAAGCAGTGCTGGATCTTCGAAAGTTAAGGGCAAACATCTAACCTACAGCTCAGGATCAAAATAACCCTTCCCCTTCTGGGAAGTTCCTCTCTTCCCTTCACCCACCCACTCCCTGCTCTGCTCCGGTCTTGGTCCAGCAGTGTTCAGCAGGTGCCATGCCCCCTAGGCCCGAAGTGGGAACCTTTGCATCCGAGCCAGTGTCCTGGCTTTGGGGAGGGAAAAAATAAACTAACAAACAGGAAAAAGAAACCACTAGCTCCCCTAAGCTGGGAACTCAGCGCAGGCACTGCTCTTTGCATAGGCACAGGCAAGGAGTCCATGGGCTTTGAATGCCTTTTATCACTGCCTAGACCTGTGTGGGCCCATTCAACAGCATAGGCCTTCATTAGCATAGTACAACAGGGTATATACCTGAAGCCTATTTTCAACTGCAACAGCTAAGGGGAGTGGTAGATTTGTGACATTTGACACCACCCTGCACATTAAGCAGGGTCCTCAATACCCACATCAGGGGCCTGGGGACTGGTGGCTCCACAGCATTCCACCTAGCCACCCATGACAGGTCCGAGAACAAGTGGTGCCTCCCACTCCTTACAGCCAACAGCACTGGGTGCCCAAAGTCTGGCTGCAAAACCCACCCATCTACACACTCTAGGGGACAGGGACACACCTTCCACCTAGGCACTCAAGGGCAGCCATCAGCCGCCTACCTTGCTCGGCACATAGCCCCCTAGAGCCAGATACCTGTGCCTGCTCCAGTCATCCCTACATAGCCATGCCCATCTAGGACTTTAGGTGAGAGCCTGCACCACACACTCAAGTGACCAACAACCTGGACACCTGAGCTGAATCCACACAAGAAAAGTAAATGGACTCCTGGGCTCACATACCTAGTAACAGATCTAACCACCTGATGACAGGATGTGAGAGCTTCAAAGACACCAAAAATCAAAGTAGCTCACACGCCCAACCTATTTGGGCGTATCAAAACAAAACAAGAAGCTAGGACACAGTAAGCAAACATACAATAAATGTAATAATTTATTGATGGCCCAGAGACAACAATCAATATCAAATCACATAAAGAGGCAGACCATGATGGCTCCAGCAAGCAACCAAAAAAAAAAAAAAAAAAAAAAAAAAATGGGAAACTTCCCAGAGGAAGAGAAGGTGTTGGAATTACCAGAGGTAGAATTCAAAAGATTAATATAAAGAGCTCTTCAAGAGATCAGGAAGGAGGTCAGGCAGAACTCAGACCAATCCAAGTAACATATCGACAAAGCAGTAGAGGAATTCAGGAAAGCTATACAAGAGCAAAATGACAAATTAACAGACTACTGAAATCCCCAGAGAGACAACAAATAGAAATCCAAAAAATTAACAATAAAATTTCAGAATTAGACAACTCAATAGAAAGTCATAGGAGCAGAATTGAGGCAATGGAAGTCAGAATTAGTGAGATTGAAGATAAAGCGCTTGACACCAATTTATCTGAGGAAAAATCAGATAAAAGAATTTTTTAAAAATGAAGAAACCCTAAGAATTAGTAGGACTGTATCAAGAGGAATAACCTATGAGTGATTGGAGTACTGTAACAGGGGATAATAGAAAATACAGAGAGAATTGTTGGAAGATTTGTTGGCAGAAAACTTCCCTGATATTGTGAAAGAGGAGAAGCTATACAAGAAGCTCATCAAACCCCACACAGGGTAGATCCCAAGAGAAAGTCACCAAGACATGTTATAATCAAATTTGCCAAAACCAAAGAGAGAACTTTACGAGAAGCTAGGGATAAATGAAAAGTCACCTACAAAGGAGAGTCAATAATACTAATCTCTGACTACTCAGCAGAAACCATGTGGGCAAGAAGGCAATGGGATGACATATACAAAGCCTTTAGGGAAAAAAATTACTAACCAAGTATTTTATATCCAGCAAAACTGTGTCTCAACTATGAAGGCAAAATTAGGGCATTTCCAGATAAACAGAAGGGAATTTGTAAAAACCAAACCAAAATTACAAGAAATGCTAAAGGGAGTCCTCCTGATAGAGAATCAATAATACCAGATAACAACCCAAGACTAGAACACAAGACAGAACAACCAGATATCAACCAAGATAGGGAAGTCACAAAAATAATTCAAAGCTAAAACACTGAAAATAGAGAAACAGAGACATCAATATGTAAAAGATGACAACCTTAAAACAAAAAAGAGGGACTAAATAGTGTAGCCATAGAACTGTCATATGGAGAGGAAGTTAAGGTGATATCAAGAAATAAAAGATTGGTTTAAACTTAGAAAAATGGAGGTAAATTTTAAGGTAACCATAAAGGAAACTAACCTATACATCAAAATAAAAAAGAAGAAAAACGTAAAGACCCAGTAAATAGAAAATCAATTACCATGAAAAAGATAAAAGGAAAATACATAAAGAAAAATGACTCAGCGCAGAAAATTAAGTGGAACAAAGAAACTGTCAACAATACACACACAAAAATAAGACATCAAAATGACAGCACTAAACTCACACCTATCAATAATTACACTGAGTGTAAATGGACCAAATGCACCAATAAAGAGACAGAGAGTAGCAGAATGGATAAAAAAAAACATGATCCATCTATATGCTGCCTTCAAGAGACACACCTTACACTCAAAGACACAAACAAAATAAAACTCAAAGAATGGAAAAAAATATATCAAGCAAACAATAATTAAAAAAAGAGCAGGAGTAGTAATATTAATCTCTGATAAAATAGACTTTAAAATCCATCACAAAGGATAAGGAAGGGCACTATATAATGATTAAAGGGTCAATACACCAGGAGGACACAACCATAATAAATATTTATGCACACAATGACAGGACTCCAAAATACATAAACTCTAACAGCATTGAAAAGAGAAATAGCTCCACAATAGTAGTAGGAGACTTCAACTCACGACTTTTGATGAAGGACACAACATCTGGAAAGAAGCTCAGTAAATACACGGAAAATCCAAATGCCATAATCAACCAACTTCATCTCATAGACATATATAGAACATTACACCCAACAGTAGCCAAGTATACTTTCTTTTCCAATGCACACGGAATGTTCTTCAGAATAGACCACATATTAGGCCACAAAGTAAGTCTTAACAAAATCCAAAACATACAAATATTACAAAGTATCTTTTCTGAACATAAAGCCATAAAAGTAGAAATCAATAACAGAAAAATAGAGAAAATCAAGGACAGAATAAGGAAATTTGTAGAATCAAATGAGAATGAAAACACATCCTACCAGACCCTTTGGGACACAGCAAAAGCAGTGCTCAGAGGTCAATTTATAGCAGTAAATGCACGTATCCGAAAAGAAGAAAGGACCAAAATCAAAACACTAAACCTACAACTCAAACAAACAGAGCAGCAAAAGAAGCCCTAATACCCCAGAAGAAAGGAAATCATAAAAATTAGAGCAGAAATAAATGAAATAGAGAATAGAAAAACAATTGAGTCAACAAGACCAAAAGCTGGTTCTTTGTAAAGATCAACAAAATCAGTAAACCATTGGCCAAACTGACAGAAGAAAGGAGAGAAAACAAATAACCTGAACAAGAAATGAGATGGACGATATCAAAACAGACCCAACTGAAATTGAAATAATCATAACAGAATACTGTGAAAAATTGTACTCCAGCAAATTTGAAAACCTAGAGGAAATGGACAAATTTCTAGAAACACACTACCTACCTAAAGGAACACAAACTGAGGTAGAAACACTAAATAAACCTATAACAGAAGAGATTGAAAGGTAGTTTTAAAAAATCCCACAAAAAAAAAAAGCCCTGACCTGACAGCTTCACTGGAGAATTCTACCAAACTTTCAGAGAAGAGTTAACACTACTACTACTAAAGGTATTTCAGAGCAGTAGAAAATGATGGAATACCCCTGAACTCATTCTAAGAGGCCAGCATAACCCTGATACCAAAACCAGGTAAAGACACCACAAAAAAAGAAAATTAGAGACCAATATCCCTCATGAACATAGGTGCAAAAAACCTCAACAAAATTCTAGCTAATAGAATTCAATGACATATCAAAAATTAATTCACCATGACCAAGTGGGATTCATACCAGGTATACAGGGATGGTTCAACATTAGAAAAACAATCAATGTAATCCATCACATAAATAAAAGATAAAAACCACATGTTCTTATCAATTGATGCAAAAAATGCATTTGACAAAGTCCAACACCCATAAATGATACAAACTCTCAGCAAAATAGGAATAGAAGAAAAATTCCTCAACAGGATAAAGGGCATTTATACAAAGCCAACAGCCAACATCATCCTAAATGGAGAGAGTGAAAGCATCCCCCTTGAGAACAGGAAACTGACAAGGATGCCCTTTATCAACATTCTTATTCAGGGTTGTGCTGGAGGTCCTAGCCAGAGCAGTAAGACAAGAAAAAGAAATAAAAGCCATCCAAATTGGTAAGGAAGAAGTAGAAGTATCTCTATTTGCAGATGAAATGATCTTATACACAGAAAAACCCAAAGAATTCACAAAAAAAGACTAGAACTAATAGATTTCAGCAAAAGTTTCAGGATACAAGATAAACATACAAAAATCAGTTTGATTCCTCTGCACCAACAAAGAGAACTTCGAATAGCAAATGATCAAATCAATACCATTTACAGTAGCCCCCAAGAAGATAAAATGCGTAAAAGAGTTATACAAAGAAAACTACAAGACACTACTGCAAGAAACCAAAAAAGACCTACATAAGTGAAAAACATACCTTGCTCATGGATAGGAAGACTCACCATTGTGAAAATGTGAGTCCTATCCAAAACGATCTGCAGATACAGTGCAATCCCAATCCAGATTCCAATGACATTTTTTAACGAGATGGAGAAACAAATCACCAACTTCATACGGAAAGGGAAGAGGCTCTGGATAAGTAAAGCATTAATGAAGAACAAAGTGGGAGACCTCACAGTACCTGATTTTAGAACCTATTATACCGCCATGGTAGTCAAAACAGCCTAGTACTGGTACAACAGATACATAGATCAATGGAACAGAATTGAGAATCCAGATGTAAATTCATCCACCTCTGAGCAGCTGATATTTGACAAAGGCCCAAAGTCCATTAAATGGGGAAAAGACTGTCTCTTTAACAAATGGTGCTGGCATAACTGGATATGCATCTACAAAAAAAATGAAACAAGACCATACCTCACACCAAGTACGAAAACTAACTCAAAATGGATCAAAGACCTAAATATAAAATATAAAATGATAAAGTTCATGGAAGAAAAAATAGGGGCAATGCTAGGAACCCTAATACATGTCATAAACAATACAAACCATAACTAACAATGCACAAACACCAGAAGAGAAACTAGATAACTGGAAGCTCCTCAAAATCACTTATGCTCATCAAAAGACTTCACCAAAAGAGTAAAAAGATAACCTACAGACTGGGAAAAAATTTTGGCTATGACTTATCAGGTAAGTATCTAATCTCTAAAATCTACAAGATACTGCAAAACCTCAATAACAAAAAAATAACCAAATTAAAAAGTGGGCTAAGGATTTGAACAGACACTTCACCAAAGAAGACATTTAGGTGGCTAGCAGATACTGAGGAAATGCTCACAATCATTAGCCATTAGAGAAATGCAAATCAAAACTACAATGAGATACCATCTCTCCCCAACAAGGCTAGCGCTAATCCAAAAACACACAAAATAATAAATGTTGAAGTTGTGGAGAGACTGGAACACTATTCACTGCTGGTGGGAATGTAAAATGGTGCAACCACTTTGGAAATTGATTTGGTGCTTCCTTAAAAAGCCAGAAAGAGAAGTACCATATGATGCAGCAATCTTACTCCTTGGAATACATCCCAGAGAAATAAGTGTCGTCACATGAATAGATATATGCACACCTGGTTCATTGCAGCATTGTTCACAATGCAAAAAGATGGAAACAACCTAGATGCCCATCAACAGACTAATGGATAAACAAATTATGGTACATACATACAATAGAATACTATGCAACGATAAAGAACAATGATAATCTGCAAAACATCTCATAATATGAATGAATCTGGAGGCATTATGCTGAGTGAAATTAGTCATAAAAGGACAAATATTGTATGAGACCACTATCATAAGAACTCAAGAAAAGGTTTAAACACAGAAGAAAACATTCTTTGATGGTTATGAGGGTGGGGAGGGAGGGAGAGGGGAATTCACTAACTAGACAGTAGACAAGAATCATCTTAGGTAAAGGGAAGGACAAGACACAAGTCAGCACAACTGGACTAAACCAAAAGCTAAGAAGTTTCCTGAACACAGCCAAACACTTTGAGGGACAGAGTAGCAGGGGCTCGAGTTTGGAAACGATGGTTTCAAGGGATATCTAGGTCAATTGAAATAACAAAGTTTATTAAGAAAATGTTCTTTGGTGAGTGGCTTCTGGGGTCTTAAAAGCTTGTGAGCAACCATCTAAGATTCATCAATTGGTTCTAACACACTTGGAACAAAGGAGAATGAAGAATACCAAAGACACAAGGAAAATATTAGCCCGAGAGACAAAAAGGCCACATGAACCAGAGACTCCATCAGCCTGAGACCAGAAGAACTAGATGGTGCCTGGCCTCCACCAATGACCGCCCTGACAGGGAACACAACAGAGCGTCCCTGATGGAGCAGAAGAAAAGTGTGGAGCAGAACTCAAATTCACATAAAAGACCAGACTTAATGGTCTGAGTAAGACTGGAGGAACCCTGGAAGCCCCCGGACACTCTGTTAAACCATAAGTAAAACCATTCCCGAAGCCCACTCTTCAAAGATTAGACTGGACTATAAAGTATAAAATAATACTCATGAAGAGAGTGCTTCTTAGTTCAAGCAGGTACACGAGACCAAAAGGGTGGCTCCTGTCCAGAGGTCAGATGAGAAGGCAGGAAAGGACAGGAGCTGGTTGAATGGACATGGGAAACCCAGGGTGGAAAGGGGGACTGTGCTGTCATATTATAGGGATTGCAACTATGGTCACATAACAATATGTGTATAAATTTTTGTATGTGAAATTAACTGGAACTGTAAATTTTCACCTAAATCAATAAAAAAGCGAAAAAAAGGATTTGATTGGAACTATATGGGGCAGTGAATTTATGTTAATGGGGTAGGAACAACTCAGAAAAGGAGGATGTAAATGGTTGCCACAACTCAAAGAATGTGATCAATGTCACTGAATTGTTCATGTAGAAATGGTTCAGTTTTTTTCTTTTGTTTTGCTGTGTATATTCTCAACAACAAAATAAAATTTTAAAAGAAGACTTTCTGTGACAAAGTCTTAATCATTCATTTTCTAATTTTTCCTAATTATATTATTTTTTAAATTCTTTAAATGCTAATATAATTTAAGGAATATTTCAACTTTCTTTTACATAGTTAAAATAGTCCCTTATAGTCATTTTTCCCAATTAAATATGGAAATACTCTAGCCCAGATTAAATTATGTAAAGTTTTGATAGTGAAGCCTAAATTAATGAATATACCATACAATGAACATAGAAATAAAAACTTTCCTCATTTGTTAAAGCCCATTACATAGCATTTTGAGTGGACTAATTTGTGGCTGATATTTATGAAATTTTGCCACAAATGAGTACATTTCAAAAAACTCACGTATCTCTCCTCCTTCTTGAACATTATATTATACCTTGCCAATTTACCAAATGACCATGCTTCCCTCCATAATTCCTTCAGAATCTTGGTGCATAAAAAATCCATTTGCGTGCTAAAGAGTAAAAGAAGAAGGGAGTCAATAAGAGCAATTTTTCAAGTTACATAAAAAGCATTAGCCAATCAAGTTATCAATTCAGTCCTTATTTAATCATTTTCACACAAAACTTAATTATTTTATATTTCTGGCATGGGAGAGCTCTTACTTAATCACTAAAATTGCATTGTCAACAATCTGTACATAGGCCTTTGGCTTCTGACTGGTATTCTGCTGTTGAAGTATTTCAGTAGTAGGAGGTGGTGTTTGATCGCACACTAAACAGCTGGTGCCCCTGATGAGTGATGAACATTCCCCTCTTGATATCTATTCATATATTACAAACTAAAGAAAAAAAAAGTCCCCTCTCTCAAGATACTTTCTCATGCAAGATTGGCCCACTACTTAACAGTGAGTGTTTCGAATATTAGCTTTTCTTGTATTTACAAATTCCATGTTTATTATTCTTTTGAGGTGAGTCATTCCAGGACATAATGATTTTAAGGTAAAATTGGAAATTTTTTTTCCTCTTTGCTTTTACGAAGAATTTTAAGTACCTATTAAACATAATTTGTTGTCGTTTTTAATACGTAAACTTCCTTTAGACTATTTAAATTTTTTTAAAGTAACTCATGGAAGTTTATTAAGAAGCATTTCAGCAAGGGAGAGGGTATAGTAGCTAATAAGGGACCTTGTAGAACAATATTGGTGAATTTAACTAGGTCTCAGAGTCTGGGCTTTAGCTCTGCAGGTCCAGAAACCTGCATCTGTAGACGACTCATCGATGCTAAGGACTCCATAGGGAGTTAGTAGTATTGGTTTTGAAGCCAAATTGCCAAGTTTTAATTCCAGGCTCTGCAGTTTAATGCCTGTGTGACCTTGGGCAACTGTTTAGCTTCTTAGTTCCTTACTTCTCTCTTCTGTAAAATTGGAATAGTAATAGTGCCTACTTCATAGAGTTGTGAGAATTCCAACAGTCAATACCTGTAAAGTCTTAAAACAGTGCCTGGAATATAATTGATGTAACTAACATATATTCTGTTGATGACAGTTTATGATAGGGATCCATCCCTGTCACCCCTTTATTGGTATCACATCTCCTAAGAAGTTGAATTCCTGTTTAGAAGATTACTTGATATATAAGAAGTATGCAGTGAGTATCTTAAGGAATATTTCATACAGGCTTTGGCCCTATCTCTGAGCAGACCTGACTGTTCCTGTTTAGCAGATACAATGTCTCTCTCTTCCCCAACAGAGATGTTCATTACTGAAACTACCCCCTCCACCTTCTACGGAAATTCGTTTTTCGATGCTGGCCAGTCCTGTTAATTCATGCTGCTTAGTGGTTTAATATCATTGATAAAGCTTCAAAGAGTTTTGCTACTCTCTTAGACAAGGAGGATAATGCTCTCTTCCTAATATGTGTTGATTTGCTTTAAAATAAATAGAAACAGTCATTTTCAGGCTCTTGATGATGAGGGAGGACCTCACCATTGCTTGTAACTGGGGCATTTAAAGGGGAATGAGTATCTCTCCTCAGCTTTCCTCAAAGGGAAATGACATTTTGTACCTTTAAAAAATATAAACATGTCAGAAGCACACAATATTAGCTGTGTAATTTAGTTACGTAAATTGTGACAAAAGTCTTGGTTCTATGTGCTATGCAATAATGTGAAAACTAAAACTTTATCACAAAGATTAAAATATAATCAAGAAGTGTGGGAGGCAAGTTAGTGAAGTCAACTGAAAATGACATTGCAAATTGCTGCCTTGTGGAGAAATATGTGCCTTCCAAAATTTTAGTTAACGAATAAACTATGTCCTTCTCCATCAAATGTAGTGGAGTGGGATATATTAGTAGCATATGTCTACTATCATGGATTTTATTACAGAATTTTTAAGATATTTAGTGCTCTATAGGTTACAAAAAGAGCCCTGATGGCTCTGGTTAAGTGCTTGGCTGCTAACTGAAAGATCAGCGATTTGAACCCACCAGCTGCTCTGCAGAAGAAAAGTGTGGCAGTCTGCTTCCATAAGAATTACAGCCTTGGAAACCCTGTGGGAAAGAAAGTTCTACTCCGTCCTGTAGGGTCTCCATGAGTCAGAATCAACTCGACGGCAACAGGTTTGGTTTTTTTTTTGATAGGTTACAAAGTGCTTTCACACATGTCCAATCCATTTTTTAACTCCCTGTAAGATACACCAGTCATTTTACCCCAAAGAGTCAACAGAAAAGTTAAATAAATGCCTGTGCTAATGTAAAATTAGCTGACACCTAGATCTTCCAGCTCTTAACTAATCTTACGCTCTTCGTCACTGCAACATACTTCCTAGTTAAATGGTCATTTAGTTTCTATTTAAATGAAAATTTTAACTTTTGTTTAAACCATAGGGAAACATAGTGACAAATAAGTTAAGCTCTAGTAGTTCATCTAAGGAAATTAGGCTAGCTCCTTCAGTGGAGAATTTAAGAGCCTCTGAAGAGAGAGATGAGATAATCAAATGCTCCTTTGGAATGATTACAAAGAGAATTTATCATTTTTTCCCTTTGTTGTGGGAGTTCATAGGAAGAATTCTCTTGGCAATACCAGGCTGCTGCTGTTGGCAGCAGTTGCCTTTTTGAAAGAACCATACTTCTTTGATTCTTTGATTAGTGCATTGTTGTTGAGGACAGTTCAGTCCAGAAGCCAACCTGAGAGAGGTCACTAAGTTCTAGGTAGGCAGGCAGGTGGACAGGCAGGAGGACAGGAGAGAGATGGATGGACAGATGAACGGACAGACGCATAAGCAGACGGACAGACAGATAATTTATAGGGCAACTGTTACAGATGCACCTTATTTTAGTACTACTTGTATGATAATCCCAAATTTTGCAATAATAATGAAAAGCAGAATAATTGCTGATGGCTAATATACCTCTGCAAAACTGCATCTTGTTAAGATACCAACTTGGGAATGATTTACTTATACATTCTTGCTTACTGCACTTTTTATAGTTATGGTTTTTCCTTTGGATAAGTCTTGGCAGAGATAATTCATAAGAGAATAACTCCAGAAAATATTTGGACAAAGAACCCAGAACAATGAAATAACTGTTGGTTTGAAAATGAGCCATCTGGAATTTCAGAGGGTGAATTAATTACTGTATATTGTATTTTTTCACCCTTTTGTATTCCGTTGTTTTTTTTTTTTTCTTCCTCTTCCCAACTTCCACCCCCCTCATAACACACACTATTCCCAGTTGTCTAGATACTTGAGTAAATAATGTGTGTAAGTGTTATTTTATATCTTAATCAACATCATTTCCTATCTGGCAGGCTATTGTCCTTAGCAACAGCAGCAGAAACAAGCCCAGGGTGCAATAATTGCAAGAAGGAATGATCCCTTTTGCTGAAGGGGATAACCACTGTTCATGCCTTTCCATTGCTATATGATGCCTACAGAACTGCTCAAATAGCAATTATTAATGTCTGGTCATTTCCCCAATGGCATTCACGTGATAAGCCTTCATATTAAGTCTGCTCTGACAAATTTTTGCATTTGTTTTTGTAATTTCCTCATTAGAATATCAGACATCCCAGTAGAAAATCCTCTCAATATATATATCCACTTTACTGTTCAGCCCTAAGATTACATATTTGGCTGATACTTGTTAATTTAAAACCCACTCAACTTATCACACCTGGGGAATTTGGAAAGAATAGTGCAGGAGTCATCCAAAATCAACACCACAACTGAGTTTCTCTTTGAAAAAGATTAACGAAAAATGCAAACTAAAAGTCATTCTCAATAACATTAGCAAAAGAGAATAATTTTGGTAAAGATAATTTTTTTCCATCACCTTCAGTTTTCGTATGAAAGGATAACATTTTCTCTTAAAACAGCATATATACTGAAGACAAAAAACTTCAGATGCTTGTGAAAGATTTTTTTAAGAGTTCTAAGTATATATTTTCCCAGAAAAATATAAATTCTTAATAAGCAATGATGATATGCTCATTGACATGGATTGAATTATATCCCCCCAAAATATGTGTCAACTTGGCTGGGCCATGATTCCCAATATTGTGTGGTCATCCTCCATTTTGTGATCTGATTATCCTCCATTTTGTGATGTGTTGTAAATCCTACCCTCTATGCCTGTGGTTATGATCCCATTTGGTCCATTATGTTAATGAGACAGGATTAGGTCATGTTAATGAGGATTAGAATGGGATGCAACACCCTTACTCAGGTCACAGCCCTGATCCGATGTAAGGGGAGTTTCCGTGGGGTGTGGCCTGCATCTCCTTTTATCCTACAAGAGATAAAAGGAGAGAGAAGCGAGCAGAGAGAGAGGGACCTCCTACTACCAAGAAAGAAGATCCAGGAGTGGAACACATCCTTTGAACCCAGGGTCCCTGTGCTGTGAAACTCCTAGACCCTGGGGAAGATTGATGACAAGGACTTTCCCCCAGAGCCAACAGAGAGAGAGAAAGCCTTCCCCTAGAGCTGGCACCCTGAATTCGGACTTCTAGCCTCCTAAACTGTGAGAGAATAAATTCCTGTTTGTGAAAGCCATCCACTTGTGGTATTTTCTATTATTGGAGCACTGGATAACTAACACACTCATCATTATAGCCATAATAGGGTACTGAAGCTTAATTCCTGGGGTCACAGTCCATTATTAATTTGTGTCACCAAAGAAAGAGCATTTCAACTCCAGTCCTATGACCAAGGCTATGTCCCTATGTGTAAACCTGTGGGACTCTGTTGATACGTTAACTAAAAAATCATCATGACCACCATGTATTTTTCTAAACATATCCACTGAATTAGTCCAGTTTCTCAAAATAAGGTTACACCAGCTTGTGGACATGGACACCATCAGAACTTGAGTTCTGAATACTTCACATTCCCCTGCCTTGTTCTTTTCCTCTTGAATGATGTGAAGGGCTGTTGGAGAATTATTCCTCACTAATAGATGTTACTGCTTTAGTTAAAAATGTAGTACACACGTACACACGGAGAAGACATACCATTGCCACAGGATGTCTTTACTTTCTCAGAATTACCTGACAAATAATGTGGGCTCAGACTGGTCCCTGACAGTCCCAATGAAAAGACTATGTACTGTGACTAGAGATAATGAAGAAGCTCTCCTGAGGTTATACCAACAGATTGAGGATGAGACTGTGGGTCAAACCAAGAGGGTGACAGGAAGCATCCTCTCCCTCTCTCCTGGTCACAATGCTGATGGCTGCATCAATTTCATGTGTCTTGTCTTCCAGGACTCCAGTGACCTGACAGTTGTATTTGGCAGAAGCAGAACAGTAAACCAGAGCTGTAGTTTCTTCATTTATTCCTCTCTAATGATCATCCTTTCTTTATGTGGACCTGAGTTTCTGATCTATATCATTTTCCTTCTCTCTGAAGAACTTCTTTTAATATTTCTTGCAAGGCAGAAAATATTTTGGAATAAAAGAGAAAAATAACAAAGGAAACTTGCCTTTCTAGATATCAAGGAATGATACAAAACCATTATAATTAAATCATTCTGGCATTGACAGCAGTATAGATAAAATGGACAATAGAAGGTAATGAAGAATCCAGAATAGATACAGAAAATGATCCAGGAGATTACATCTATACCTATCTATATATTTATATCTATCTAGCACTTCAGTACTCATCTGTCGGTTTGTCACAGTGGTGGCTTGCATCTTGCTATAATTTTGGAAGCTATGCCACCAGTATTTCAAACACCAGCAGGGTCACTCATGGTGAATAGGTTTCAGCAGAGCTTCCAGACTAAGACAGACTAGAAAGAAAGGCCTGGCAATCTACTCCCCAAAATAAGTCAGTAAAAACCCTATGAATCACAACTGAATATTGCTCTATATAGTGCTGAAAGATGAGCCCTTTAAGTTGGAAATCACTCAAAATGCTGCCACAATGGACTCAAGCATACCAGTGATCATGAATATGGCACAGGACCAGGCAACATTTCATTCTACTGTATATGGGGTTGCCATGAGTCAGAGCCAACTGATGGCAACTAACAACAAATCTTACCACTTCAATAGGAAAAGAATGAGTTATTTAATAGACAGCATATACAACTGGTTACCTATCTAAAAGAAAGTAGATCTGAAACCTTATCTTATGCCGTGTACATAGAAATATCTGATTATAAGAAAGTTCACAAATTAAATTTGGTAAAAGTTACCATAAATAAAACAAAACAACCAAACCCGTTGCCATCAAGTCGATGCTGACTAATAGCAACCCTATAGGACAGAGTAGAACTGCCCCATAGGGTTTCCAAGCAGCAGCTGGTGGACTCTAGCTGCCAATATTTTGGTTAGCAGCTGAACTCTTAACCTGTGCCATCAGGGCTCCACAAACAAAGTTAAGGGCAAATAATAGATTTGGGGAAAATATTGCAACCCAAAAGACAGACAGAGGGCTAATATCTATAATATACATAGAGTTCTTCCAATTTGCAAAGCAGGAAATAATCCAATAGAAAATGACAAAAAAAGAGCAAAGAATGTGATGAGGCAATTCATAGAAGAGCAAATCTAAATGATTAACGTGCTTATAGAAAGATGATCAAATTTAGTAGTATTCTGGGAAATTCATATAACAATGAAATTTGATTTTACGTTTATCAAACTGGTGTTAGCAATAGGTGTTGAAGGTGATAACACCTATTTCTGGTAGGAATGTAGGAAAAAGCTACTCATGTTGCTGAAAATAAAATTTGTTACACCATTTGTGGAAAGAAAGGTAAGATATATTAAAATTAAAATGTATATATGCTTCAATCCAAAACTCTCATTCTTGGAAATATAATTTTAAGAAAGTCATTATTATATAAAAATATATGTGCAAGAATAGTTGCTGGAGCACTGCTTTGGGTTTCAGAAAACTGGAATGTCCTCTATAGAGGAATAGTTACACAAAGTATTACATATGCAACATGGAATGTTATGCAACAAAAGAATGAACTTGAGTTACGTGTTAGAGTTGGAGGGATTTATATGAGGTAGTATTAAATGGAAAGAAAAAAACACCAAGATGCTGTAGAGTATGTAATATAAAAAAGTTTTTTTTAAAAAGACAAAATGTCCCATATGTCTTTGTTTATATATGTACTATGTGTGTGATTATTTGAACATGTAGAAAAGTATGAGTTCTTTGATGTCTGGCATTTTTCTTTCAACATTATGTTTGGGCAGTTCATTTATATTGTTGCATGTAGTTGTGGTTTGCTAATTCTCATTACTGTATAATATTCCATTGTGTGAATATACTACAGTTACTTATCTGTCCTTGTTGATGGACATTTGGATAGTTTCAGGTTTTTAGCTATTATGTACTGCCATGAATATTTTTATACATGTCTTTTAGTATACAAACATACATATTTCTGTTAAATATATACGTAGGAATGGAACTGCTGTGTCATCAGGTTTGCATTAGAGATCTTGAATCCTTAATGTTATTTAGTAGATAATGGCCAAACAATTTTCCAAAGCGGTTTTTCCAATATACTCTCATCAACAGTGCATGGGAGTTCTGACTGTACACATCCATGCTAACAGAGCTAGTTTTTGAAACCAGGTTTCTGACTTTAAAATCCAATGCTTTTTTCCTTTCATCTAAATTTTATTTAAAGGTGAGAACTTGGTAACAGTTTTCTTTTATAAATTCCATGATTCTTTCTAAAATTAGTATTCTTTGTTCATTAAGTGAGCTTTCTTTTTTATACTGGAAAACACATCTGCGATGAATAGAATTTACTAGGGTTAACAGTATATCAGAGGCCTTCTGGATGTATTCTTCTTCATTGAGCCCAGATTCTTCTCTTTTTTCTGCATGGGTGAAAAGAATGGCAGTATAATTCGTCCAAGCATGTCCCAGAAGTTCCTGAAAAACAGAAGAAGTTAAATGGCTATTTGCCTTGGAATGCATTCCTCAAAAAATAAGCAAAAGAGTCAGTATGGTCCAATTTTGTGTCGACATATGTAAAGTGAAGTGAAGACGGGGTCAAGTATCTGACTATTGTAAGCAAATGGAGGGAGCTGGGTGGGCTTCTAAAAAAAGGCTTTAGTTCTCCATTTTATTTTGCTGTTATAATTGGTGCATACTTTACCTCAAAACTATCAATGCTGTGTATGATAAAATTACATTTATAATACTCTGTAATCAATTATAAAATACGTGGCCTATTAACTTGAGAAACCCTGGTGGTGTGGTGGTTAAGAGCTCAGCTGCTAACCAAAATGTTGGCTGTTTGAATCTGCCAGCCAGTCCTTGGAAACCCTATGGGGCAGTTCTGCTCTGTTCTGTAGGATCACTATGAGTTGGAATCGACTCTATGGGAATGGATTTGGTTTTTGTTAACTTGAATTCATTAAAACCACTTAATTTCTTTTTCTAAAATTTTTTTTAAATTGTACTTTAGATGAAGGTTTACAGAACAAATAGTTTCTCATTAAACAGTCAGTACACATATTGTTTTATGACATTGGTTAACAACCCCACGACAT